>NW_026126905.1:0-157515 GCF_943737965.1 Phodopus roborovskii | reverse complement strand
GGTTTCCAATCCCAGGTCTCCAGATTAAGAAGTAGATGGATTTCTGTGGAATGCAAAGCTACCAAGATCAACACAAGCTTGATCCAGTCCTAAAGAGGAACAATTGACACAAAGACATTCTCAGCAACAGGAATCATGTGCCTTTAAACCCAGCACTAGAGGGGGTATAAAAGATAGATGTAGAGATTTTAGTAGTATATCATGGATTTATTCTCCCAGCCACAATGAGTTTAGTAAGACCCTGAAGTCTCCGTATTCTCTGAGCCACACTGAGGAGAAGTTATATATATTCTGAAGGTTGGTGTGAGCCAGGGTAACCTTCCCCCATTCTGGAGGGAGAGAAGAAGTCGTGTTCAGCTGCTTTGCTTTCTGATCTTCAATTGAAGGTTAACCCCAATATCAGTCTCTGGCCCTTTTATTTTTCATGCTACAGAAAGGGGGAAGGGAGGAGGAAGAGGGAAGTAGGGAGGCAGGAGTGGTGGAATGAAGGAAGGGCACCATGGATATTGTTCTATGTATAAAGGGCATAGGAACCAGATGATGATGGAGTCAGAAGGTCTTTCCTGGACATCATGTACAGGTTCCTTGGAGTTGCTGGAGAGAGGGGGAGACCCGTTTGCAGAGTAATGCACACTGGTAAAAGATGGAGCCAGCAGGACGAGCCAGTGAAGAGGAAACCGGATGCAGAGAGCTGATGGGGCCAGGAGGACCAGTGATGCAGAGAATTTTGATCCCAGGAGCCAATGGAAACTGGAAGACCAGCTAGGGTGGAGGTGTCAGGGGAGGAGATACATAGAACTGTTCGGTAACAAAGTATCCCAGACAGTCTCCCTCCAGTGACATAGATCTCCAACATGTCCACCCATCTCTGGATGAGATTGATCACAGTGAGGATGTCAGTGTCCCCATCTTACCTCATTATTGTACTTTCTTTTCTCCTGGCTTTTACAGCTAGGTATTTGTTATGTTGTTATCTGAGAAGAGCCAAACATAATCTGGTTGTTTCCTAATTAACTGAGTAAATTATGTTTTCCTTTTCCCTTTATTTTACTAATGTTTAAGTCTAAAATGTCTCCATACTCATCATCATCTTTGTTGCTCCATCTTCCTCCTTGCTTGGAAGATATATATATATATATATATATATATATATATATATGTATGTATGTATGTATGTATGTATTATGTATTTGTATTGATGTATGTATGTATATATGTATGCATATATATACACCACACATATGTGTGTGTGTGTATACAGTCTTATATGTTTGTGTCTCTGTGTGTAATAACCTTATATGTGTTTATGTAGATATGTGTATATATAATACATACATATATATACATATATATAGGTGTTTGTGTTTGTAATCATATTTCCATAGTATATTCTTGTGTGTATGTGTGGTGTCCCAACACAACTGAAAATCTCAGCCTTGCTTAAGTTTTGCTACTTCTCTTTCTCTACTGAATTCCAATTTAAACACACTATGATCCATCATCCAGTGATAATTTTTTAAACAATATATATATTTTTAAAGAGAGGGTTTCTTGTGGAACTTGGAGACCAGGCTTGACTAAAATCAAGTGTTCTGCCTATCTCTGCCTTCCATGTGCTGGGATTAAATGCATGTGCCACCGCTGCTTGGCCTTTTACATTTTTATTAATTTATCTTTTACATTCCATTGCCATTACCTCCCCCATGTCTCTCACAATTAACATCTGCTCCTCAGAGGGTAAAACCTCCCCTAGTAATTTTACTCCGTTCATCTCACTGAGGCATGAAAATGGCACCTCACATACCACCCACACACCTGTGTCTCCTCTGAACAATTGATCTCTCCATAGAATGGGCTCTGCTAAGTCAGTTTGTGTATTAGACTTGGATCTTGGAACCCCAGCCAGTAACCCTCATATGTGTCCCATCTACACCATTGCCACCTTTGTTAAGGGGAGTCTAGTTGGGTCTTAAGCAGATTCCCCTTTGTCAGACCAGAGTCAGTGATCACTCACTATCTTGTATCAGCTGACTCTGTGAGTTTCCCCCTTCTCAGTCTTGTCTCCTGTGTTCATACTCTTACTCTTCACTCACTTCGTTTGTACTCCAGTGGGAGAGAAAGCTTGACCCAATGAATCGTAAGTGACTAGAGCCTCACCCAGCCATGAGACGCTGCAGAAGACCCAGCAAGATGTAGGTTTACCAGCATGTGCTGACCTTTTGTCTAGCTTCTGACCTTGCCTGACCTTGCTGAACCTTGCCCCCAGGTCGCAGGGGGAAGCCAGATCTCTCCATGAGGCAAGGAACCAATCTGAAGTTAGCTGGCTGGGTCTGAATACTTTATAGTATGCGAAGTACAGAGCATAGCAGCCTCCATGGTAGGCCTCTGAAACATGGCAACAATTTCCTGTTGATTGTTGGCCAATCAACAAAGGACAGTTCGTCCAAGCCTGGAGTCACACACCCTGAGACTGTTGCAGACCCCAGACCCAGACACTCCCCTTCCTCTACCACAAAGAATCCCCTGCCCTATCATCCCTCTGGCTGCCTCTCAATCCACCCAATTTGTCAGATGGATAGAGGGACACAAGTTAATACAGTTAACTAATCAATTAAAACTCTTTGCTTTTGCATCAGATCAGTTCTCTTGGTGATTTTTGGATTCAGAATTTGTGCACAATAATTAGGTGTGGATTTATGCATCTGTTTCCATCTGTTTCTAGAAAAGGGTTGTAGGTTCTCTGGGATTGTGGATTGTAGACTTTGTATCATTTGCTTTATGTCTGGTATACCCTCATGAGTGATGTATACTATATTTGCCTTTAGGGGATGAAGTGGTTTTTTCTAGTTTTTTCTCACTTGCCTGCCAATTTTGGATGCTTTTGTTTCTTAACATTGATTAGTAGTCCACTGTGTAAATGTACCACACTTTCCTTATCCTTTCTTCGGTTGACAGACATCTAGGCTGTTTCCGAGGATCTGGCAATCATGAATAATACTACTATGAACATAGTTGAGTAGTTGTCCTCTTTATGTGGATGTGCCTCTTTGGGAACATGCCCAAAAAGTAGTAATCGAGGATCTTGGCTTTCTGGGAAATCTCCACACCTGATTTTGATACCAGTTATAAGAGTTTGCATTCTTGCCAGCAATGGAGGAGTGTTACCCTTTCTCTACATCTTCTCCAGCATAAGCTGTCATCAGTGTTTTAGGTTTCAGCCTTTCTGAGATTATTCTGGTGAGACTCTTCTGTTTATATCTCTACCCCATTTTTAAAAATTAGATCATTTGGTGTTTTGATGCCTAGTTTCTTCAATACTCTGTATAATTTGGAGATTAGCACTCTATCAGATGTGGGGTTCCCATTCTATAAGAAACTGTGTTATCCTGTTGAAGATGTATTTTTCTTTATAGAAGCTTCTCAGTTTCATGAGGTATCATTTATTAATTGTTGCTGTCAGTGTCTGTGCTACTGGTGTTCTGAGTCTGAAGTTGATTCTGGGCTGATGTTTCAGGACTAATTTTGAAGCTGCTGTCCCTACATTCTTCAGTGCACCACAGTGAATTAAATTTCCCCTGTTTACATATTGTCTTCTTTGTTAAAATTCTATTTTTTGTTTGTACTTTTTAATTGAAATGCACCTCATATAAAACTATACAGGGCAAGTTGTAGTTGCTGCCCTAGTATAACACTGACAGAGAAAACAGTTCCAGTGATATATATATTCACCCATTCCTCCAGTGCACCCTACAAATGCCGGGTACCTGATTTAGCATCTATCAGAGTGTGTTTGAGAAAATGCCCATAATATGTGAACCCAATAATGTACACACTACCTCTGTTTTTGAGACAGAATCTCCCTATCTATGTAAGCCGTCTACCTGGGAACTGGCTATGACATCAATTGGCTACAATCTCACAAAGATCCACCTGCCTCTATCTCATGAGTGATGGGATTAAAACATTTTAGAAGGTTACTTGACAAAAATGATACATATTTATGGCATTTTGAAATTTACATATTACGAGATGGTAAAATCTCCGGCTAATTAATCCAATAAAGTCATAATATTGTTTTTGTGGTGAGAAATTAAACTTTCAGTGATTCTTTCAAGTATATGATATTACTTTTAGTTACTATGACTTACATTAGATTATTACAGTATGTAAACATTTGGTTTCCTTTAAAAAGTTAATTAGACAATAGTGGCCTTAGGGGTGTATCTCAGTGAATGAACACATATACATCGAGGCTTGAGTTTTATTTCAGATCTGCGGGGGAGTGGGGGTTTGGGGTAGATGCAACAGAAAGTATGGGTGTCATTTCCTGGGGTGGGTAGAATCAAAAGTAGCCTGACATCTGTGGTTTCTGGGACACAGACAAAGGAGTCTGCCTCTTTCAGGTTATTAGTATCTCTCATTTTGGGGGGAATTATTTTTACTTTATAAGTACGCTTTTCTTTCTGTTTTCTGAGTCCATGTTTTTCAGCTGTCCTGGAACTCCCTTTGTAGACTGGCAGGTCTGGACCGCACAGAGATCATCTTGCCTTTCTACCTAGTCTTGGGAATATAGGTATGTGCTACCATGCCTGGCCTTATTCTATAGTGTTTTTAATGCATCTAGGTATGTGCATTGTGTATGTATGTGTACCTGGTTTCTGAAGAGGCCATAAGAGGGAAACAGATTCTTTGGAACTGGACTTACATAGATGGTTGTAAGGGTTTATGGCTTAATGTGTTATTGAACCCTGATCCTCAATAAGAATAGCAGGTGCTCTTAGCTGCTGAGCCATCTTTCAGCCCAGTTATTAGGAATCTTTTAATGAACCCCTTTCAAATACCTAGCATAGTTTTGGGTAACAGTCAGTGTATCCTAGATTCTCAGAATACAGTGGGATGGCAGTTCGCACAGAGAGACAGTGCTTACTAAGATATTTGCTTTGTAGGAAGGAAGTGCCCCCCCACTTTATAATCTTCAGAAAACAGTATATGAAGAGAGATATATATTAGAATTTTTGTGATTATTATTTATGATAGCAAAGTACTCAGAATGGTATTTGACATGGATGGACTGAGCAAAGGAAGTACGTACTGGATTTGTTTGGTAAATTAAATATATCATATGGGTGATAGAGTGCACACCTATAATCCTGGCACTCAGACAGCTGGGCAAAGAGGACAAAGCATTTGAGGCTCTCTTAGCATACACAGTGAGGCCACATCTGGAAAAGTCAATGAAAGTTTTGTAAATATCTGATTTCTAGGCATCGCTTAGGAGAATTACCTCACAGATGAGTACATATAATCTTTGTTTTTAAAAATGATTTTAAACACTTTGTGTGTGTATGTGTGTGTGTGTTTGTGTGTGTGTTTGTGTCCCAAGCTTGGCTATGGTTCCCTGCATCTGGTTCTATCAGGGACATGAGGAAGGCTTTGTGGATGACAATTTGAGTAGTCATGAATGTCATTATAGGGGAAGGCCAGTTCCAGGTATACTCTCCACTTTTGTTAGGAGTCTTAGATACACAGGTATTTGAAAATCAGGTCTCTACTCAGCTTCCTTCCCTTTTTCCTTCTGATTTTATTTATTTTTATTTCCGTGCATTGGCAAGATAATAAAAGAAAGTCAATAAATAAATCGATTCATCATTCTCTATTTGACCTTATAAAATATCAATGCCAAATGTGTCAGAGGTCAATGTGCAACATACACTTAAAATGTACGTTCCTGTTGTAGTATAGGCTTGAATGTTTAGGGAATGACCTGAATGGAGGAAAATATAAACCACTCCAGAAATCCTGGCAGTAGCTGACAAATGATCTCTCATGAAAGTAAAGAGTTTATTGCCAGCAAATTAAGGAGTTACCTGAGAGTATTTTGTAAGAAATTCTTTGCTATTGACTCCTCAATTAGATGATTTAATATCTGGATTATTTGCAATTACATAAAATATGTAAATCACGAGAAAGAAGTCAACAAACTTACTAAAGGAACAAGAAAAGACAGTCCTCACAGATTTACTGTCAATCAGTTGAGGAGGCATCAGGGAAATACGTGGTGAACCTGCAGTAGCTGCAAACCAAGGCCAATGAGAAATAAGTGGGAAAGAGAGCTAAGGGAGTTTTCAGAAGGAAATGCTATACTTAATACTCTGCTGGGAGGTATGGGATGGTTTGCAGCATGGTTGGATATAAGTATATGGATCCTCCAGAGCCAAAACCTATCCTAAAACATGGTTCATGTACAGCTTTCCAAAGACTTCAGTATATTTTTTTAAACAGGTACTTGCCCATCATTGTTGATGGCATCACTGTGTGCAGAACATTAGTGAACCAAGCATAGTGTCCAATAGCATTGTCAAAGATGAAGCTCAGTGATGTACTGAGAATGTGCAGTCTTTTCAGCCTTATATAAAAAGTAGTTCTGTTGTTTGTAGTATGCAGATCCAAATGGGGCTCCATGAGGTGGCTCAGGAGATGAGGACACTTGTTCTTCTTGCAGTTCCCAGGATGAATACAGAGTATCTCATGTTGACTTTCAAACTCAGTGAAATCTAGATTCCTGAGATCTGGTGCCCTCTTCTGTCTGCCTTGGGCACTCCACACAGGAAATCATAAAATGAATTAAAACATGAAATGCATGATTTCAAACTGGATACAACTTGAGGTAAACATATTAATCAACTTAAAACCATTTCAAAAAGATAGTCACCCATGGGTATGTTCACTTCACAAAGAGTGCTTGACTGTATACACCTGAAATCCTGTATTTCATGCATTTGCAGGAATTGCTCTGTCCCAGACCAGCATTGATTAAAGGGCTGGGGTGCGAGGTTCAAAGTCGTAGGAATTGTGAAGCAAGCACGATTGTGATCACTATACATTATAAACTCTGAGAAGCATACCATGTTCAGTAACTAATATAATGAAAATAAAAGACAAGGAGAATAATTCTATCAACACTGCATAATATCGATCAATTTCCATATCCATATCCTTCTCCGTGTGAAGGTAAATGTGCAGTTAGAGATGTGCACTTGGCAGCGATCTGTCGCTTCTGTGGGGCCCACCTCTTCATGGCCTCCCTCTCTGACCTCTGTTCTGCTGTGGTGGGCTGAGGGGGGAGGTGGCCGTCGAATATCACTTTCCTTTATGGAATTGGTTGGCAGCTGAAGTCTAGCCACAGATATTGCATTTGAGGTTTGGGAGGTGATGGGGCCTTGTTTCTGGCAACAGAAACAAGCTCCTTTGGGAGTACAGTATGAGATGATGCTGGGCAAGGCCTATTGCAAAAATGGATGTGGTTGGTTATTTTAGGTGGTGTGGCACTGGTGGCAGTCAGAACAGCTGTCTTGTCAGATGCCATCAAAGACATGCTGGCAAGAAATGGTTGGAATAGTTTGAGTGTGGTAAACTGCGTTGGCTGGGACTGTGGCCTCACAGAGTAAGCTTCAGTGGGCATGCTGGAAACCCGGGGGTGAGGCTTTCGGGAAACGGCTCTGGTTTGAGGTTTGTCCAGGTTTGGAAAGCCGGAGGTACTTACTTGACCTTCCCAGGAAGGGGCAGCTCATCCAGGAATGGAGATGGACAATCTCTGTGAGCACTGCTCTCTGCTGAGTAAGCATTTACCCAGGTTTGAGCAGGCCCTCGGCCATCAAGTGTCTCATCCAGCAGGAATGTGATGGCAGGCCCTGTCCTGTGATCTTTGTTCCTGCAGAAGTTTATCAGAGCCTGGGAGGAGTAGGTGCCCATTTTCTTCTCACTCCTTTTTTCCCATGGGTAAATGACATGCACTGCCTCCAGCATGACGGGATGTGTTTGAGGCTTTTTAAAGCTGTCCTGGCTGGGCCCAGGTGGATGTCTCTTCCCAACTGGGGCAAAACCTGTGTTAATTATGTATATTTTTTAAAGTTTCTTTCTTCTGATCTTGTCTACTGGTGAGAATGGGGTGATGAAGTCTCCAACTATGAGTGTGTGAGTTTATTTTTTGTGATCATTGAGTTTTGTCGAATGCAGGTACTTTTATTTGGAGCATAGATACATATTCACAACTGAGACTTTGTACTCATGGATTTCTCCTGTGGTGAATATGAAATGAAGCAACTTTTTGAAGTGACCAAGACCATGTTTCCTTCTTGCTATTCACTTTGCTACTCAACTCCCCTGCCAGAGTGTAGTGGGAAATGTTGATACATTCATGGAAGTTAATTTAAGAAGTCTCTGAATTAAGCTGGGTGTTGGTGGCACACTCGATTAATTCCAGCACTCCAGAGGAAAAGGCCGGCAGATCTTTGTGAGTTCAAGTCCAACCTGGTCTACAAAGCAAGTTCCAGGATAGGCTCCAAAGTACTACAGGGAAACCCTGTCTAAAACATGAAGCAAACAAAAAAAAAATCTTAGCCTGACTCTAATACTGTAAGCAAGCACCCAATCAAATCCTTCCTGGCAGAAGAGATGTTTTGGTCATGGTAGCTTTTACAACAGTAAAACAGTAATTCAGACACTCACCAAGTATATCATCTGTGCATCGAAATATGTTAATGTTATCCTTTTGTGGTGATATCTTGTTTACACAAATAAAGTCTGTTTGGGAGTCAGATATAGATGCAAATGCTGAGAGATCAGAGAGAAGGAGCAAGCCACAGCTCATTATTTCTCCTAAGCATCTCATTAGAGAACAAAAGAATTTCCTGTTTTTCCCTGCTTATAACCTGTTTCTGCCTACCTACATCAGCTCCTGTCTTTCTGGGCAGTACTGCAGACCACTATGGTTAACTAGTGGCAAAGTCCATTCTCAGAACCTCAGAAAGACTTTATTTGTGTAAGAAAGATATCACCACATCAGTTAAAATAAGAAAATCCTGTGTCAATGATTAATGACTGTATTAATGTCCACTTGTAACAAACTTGTGACACTATTCCTGAATTAAGTGTCTTAATAACAGAAACTGTCAAGTCTGGGTTTTATGCTTTCAGCTGACCAGATTGCTGCCATGTAAGGATGCTCTAGTCTTCCTGCAGGTGTTCCCTCTGTCCCTTTAACACATGGCTTCTGGGATCGCCATTGGCTTTCACCAGCTTAATGACATCATCCTCCCTCAGCCAATCAGCACAAGATAGTGTTATGAGGTTACCTTGGTAATAACTGACCAAACGTTCTTCACTGCTGAGCATCTTTGATCGTGCCCAGACGTGGACTTTTTTTACTGCAAAACCCAACAACCAGAGTACTCATCCCTTTATCCAGATCCTACACCTTTTAGAAACCAAGAACCTGTTCTTTCATCCCTTAATCCATATCTACTCCTTTTCTTTGTTGTTCCTGACTTGAAGATGTCAGGTAGGAAAATCAAATAGCACCATTTTTTTTTAATGGACAGCTCCGTAAACTGGGAAGCATCAAACAATGTGGGATTAAGGGAAAATGGTGAACATCAGGATGATGGCGTTAAATGTAGTCTTGGACAGTCCATCCTGTCACTAAATGTGTGTTTACTTTCCTTGGTGAGATAGCAGGCTGGAAGGGCTCTCTGAGGTATTGTGTCTTAAGAGTATGAAAGAAGGAAACCAGACTATTCCTGGGACTGTTTCAGCTGAAGCACAGAGAGCTGGGTATGTAGACAGGTCAAGTAAGGGCCATGATTCTTCCCTGCACTAATTTTGTCTCATGAGAATTACCATGTTAATACTGTGGAACAGTGTAGTTAGGATATCAGTGGAAATGTCTGCAATATCTTCCACACCTCCATGAGCAGGGTTGCCTGGCCACCCAGGCTTGATTGGCAGCTATGTCTTACTCATGGACCAGAAGGCAAGTTTCTCGGACCTGGGCTATTACAGTTAGGCCTATTACTTGATGGGAGTGATGGGTCTGTGTTTCATGTCTAGAACACAAAAGCAATAGTGTTTCCTGTTGTGACTCTCAAAACAAACTCTTGAAGAGTAATGTCAGTTCCAGGACTGTTTTGTTTTTTGGTGTGTTCTCTGAGCACTTGGGAGCTGAGGTACCTGTGCCACCACTAGCAAAGCTCTGTCCAATTTTAAAGGAAATTTTCTTCATGTTAAAATTCTTTTTAATTTCTCAAATGATAATATTTTTATTGATGATGTTGGGAATGATTTTGTAAACCATCCAGTCACACTAGCTTACTTCTCCTCCCATGTTTTCCCTCCAAAATTTTTGACCATTCCAAAGTACAATTGAAAAAGACTATAGTAAGTCTATGTTTTCTTGACCATATCTTCCCTGGAGCATGGTCAAAGTCTCACTGTCCCACCTCTTAAATATAACTGAGCCCTCCTCCACCGCCAGTATTCCTGCTTTCTGCCTGAGCCATCAAGTGTATAGAGTAACACTTCAGCATCTTTATCACAAGTTAATGACTCTCCTCAGTGCCTTTTGGTCTAGACTGTTTCTTTTTAATGTGAGGGAAGGTACAAATCTCCTGTAATCATTTCTCATTCTTAATTATGAGTCTGTCATCATAGATACCACTGCAGAGGAAGCCAATGACACCACAGATCATTGACTTCTACTTGGCTTCAGGGGGCAGCATAGATTATAGGGACAAACCTGGCATGGAGCTACAGCACAGTCTATGGAGTTCTTTTGAGGAGGCTCAATTCAGATAAAGAACCACTCTCCATCTCCATTAGTGTGAGCTTCTGCAGCTCTGATTCACTTCTACTTGGCCTGTTCATGGAGCTGTGTTCTTGCCATCAGCCAGCATCAACTTCTTCTTTTCAATCTCATGAGAATGCTTTTAAAAGGCATCTTCCCACAGGACCTGATATTTTAATTCTTTCAGAGTTCTTTCGTTCTCTCAATATCCTCTGCTCTCTCATCTCCCCTCTGTACCTCCCTGGGTCTCTAAGCCTCCTGGAGCTGCTCTGTGGGTGTGCAGATGCCTGCAGCCACTGCCATCTCAAATTGATGTCTACTGTAAATTCTTGAAGAACATTTTGATGTAATCCCTGTTTTTTCAATTGAAATTGAAGTTACGTCATATCTACAACCTCATCAGCTGTATAATAGGATTAAAAGCCTTCACCCCTAAGACCGTAGTGGTCATTAAGTTAGCAATGCATATATGAACAAAAACTAACATTAATTACTGGAGAAGAGGAGGTTTTGTTTTCATAAGTTCTTTTATTCTTGCTTACAGGCAAATTTTTAAAATCCTGTCTCAGACACCAACAGAGCTCACCGGGACTTTTCACTCCCATGGCCCCTAATGGGGTAAGTCTCATTCCTTTTGAAAACAATGTTCTTTGACATGCAATCATATATAGAAATTTAAAGAAATGGAATGATTTTTTAAATTAGTTGTTATTTAACTTAAAATCTATGTTATTATACATATGAATGCCAGGTGCCTCTTCCTCCCTTCTATCCATTCCCCTACCTCCCCCTTTAGTAGCATAGTAAGGAGATCCAAAACTGGGTAGGTCACTAAATTTATTGAGCTGTATGACTGCATGTGGTATTTAATTTACTCTAATTCCTTTAGTAAGAGCTTTGTCACACACTTACACATACACACACAAACACACACACATACACACACACACACACACTGTTTATGTGTGAATGTCAGACAGTAGACTGACAGAATGTCAGGATATTAGGAGGTGGCTTCTGATGTTCCTCTATCTTGCCTTTTCTGTTGTAGAACAAGAGCACCATGGAAAAATACCAAGACATAGCTCTTCTGCCAAAAGAGCGGTTCAGATTTTTAATTTCCATAGGAATGAATGTGGAAGTCAGCGACAAAGTACCCATGGAAATGTATATAAAAATGAGTGATGACCTCCTAGAGATGGCGGCAGATCTACACACGAAAGAACTTAAGGAGGAAGCATTTGTGTTATACCACAGATTTTTAACGTGAGAGCCTGCACTTTCCATCTCCTTTCCTGTGACAAATCCCTCACTAATCCTGTCTTCATCTTCATGCTTCTCCCCTCTGCTGGCTTTGAGAACTTGAGAAAGACATCTTTCAGTCAAATATATGGCAGTTCACACAAATGTTTTTCCTTGCTATTCAAAGACACAAGAACCACAATAAGGGAAATCATGATAGTTCATGAGCATGTTTCCACATGGCCCTCATTTTAGATGAAAGTTGGCAGTTTATGTGGTTGTGTCGGCATTGGTGAGTGTGTCAACTGCTCTATCTCTGGCCAGGCATCCAGTCACAGACTTATTCCTATGTATGGCAGAGCCCAGATTGCTCTTCTCTTAATCCTGTAGCATATTGTTTGGTTGAGAAAGATGTTAGCATATCCAGTAGCTAGGGGGACCAAAGGACTGTGTACTCCCTGGGGTCAAAGGGGCTTAGCATACTTTCTGTGTTGTTCACCATCCTTGGGTAGGCAGAATCAATGCAGGATGGCAGAGCTGTCACCAGATATTTACATGTATCCTAAGTGATATGAATGCTCTGTGTTTGAGGAAGGGAAAGATGGCAAAGGTCTCACCAGTCCTGCCTAGCCCTGTGTTTGGTGAAAGAGAACCTGAGGACATGAATGCAGGTGACTGTAAGGATCCCAGGCTCTAGGGAAGAGCTCTGTGGGCCTGAATCTATTGATCTTCAGAAGACTGTTTGTGCTGAGTAGGCATATCTTCATCATGTTCCACAGAGGAAAAGAAAGGTCAGACTTAGACATGAACACAGATACCACATTTTATAATTCTCAGATTGTGCAACTTGTAGAACAAGACTTCTTTTTGTTTTCCACTTTTGGTATTCTGAAACGTGAATGTAATCTCTTGAGATTACAGGAAATATCCTTCTCATTTCCTCAACCTTCCTAAGAGAAATAACTTTGTTACTAGAGTGCTTATGTGTTCACTGCCCCCCCCCAATATCAGTTTGTCACAGTCAGTTTTCAATCCCACCCTGCACTCAAGAAACTTTCTTGGTTCCTGGACTGACAGGAGTGTTGAAGCAGGCTGGCAGTCTTTGAGGGTGCCTCCTCTCAATAGGATCCACTGCACAGCTCCTTGCAGCTCTGTGTTCTCCCAGTGTTTCCTGTCATTACCTAATGCTCCCTGGGGGAGGTTGTGCCCTGCTCAGAAACAATACTCTGTGCTTCTCTATGAGCACACACCCTTCTCCTTTGGTAGTGGAATGATGAGACCCCACTCTGTTTTTTTCTTTTGACGTTCAGGAGGAGGATGGTCTGTTTCTTGATATTCTGTGAGTTCATTAACTCTCCCTGCTGTCTCCTGAGTGCTGGGATGACAAGCACACACAATATCAGCTTAGCTCTACTTCTTGATAGCAGATATTTGAGGAATGAACTAGTCGATAGAAGAATTAGGATCTTTCTTTTTCCAGGCACTGGGATGGATATGGATGTAACATGTCAGGGTGAAACTCTTCTCACTCCAGCAACTTCTGAAACCATGCCTAGAGAGACCAAATTTTTCAGGGTCTCATTTAGAAATTTGGACCTTTTCTGCTCACATATTCATTCTGCTTTATTGCTTTAGACTCTTCGTGGAGAAACTGAGAAATTTCCCCAGAATACTGGAACTCCCTTTCCAAGGGAACACGATCCAAAATCAACAAGGTGGTTCTTCTTTGTGTATGTGGTAGACCTAAATATCCAGAGTCACAGGGAGCTACTTAGCGAAAAGTCACAGATCCTGTCCCTGGGTAAACAGGACATCTCTCTGCATCACAATACAGAAGAAAGAGATGGTAGCATATTGGGGTCAAGTCATAAATAAGATTCTGACATCTCATGGAACTAGATTGTATCCCCAGTGCAGGAAGGGACTTTTAGAGCCTATTCTCCATGGAATGATACTTCTTTAACATGGAGACACGGGGTGGTGGGGAGCCTAAACCCTATCACAATTGATTTAACAGTCTTTGATGATTCCTCATGGAAGGCCTCACCCTCTCTGGGGAGTGGAAGGGGGATGGGATGGGTAGGGGTCTGTGTGGGGAATGGGATGATAGGAGTGAGATGGAACTGGAATAGATATATAAAATAAGAAAAAATATTAAATTTAAAAAAAAAGTTTCATAAGTCCCTTCCCATTTGTTTTCTTCCCCCCTTTGCTGACATTAGATCAGGTCTAATTCTCCCTTTCTGTTTTGTGTTGCAGACAATACATAGGGTCTTTGACATAGTTGAGGCCCTGAAGAGACAACTCCTGAAGCAATATAGCGAGGAGTATTCAGAATACCTGGCAGATAAGGTCAGTGTGTGAGCATGAAGACAGGATGTTTTTGTATCACTTAATCAGCCTGTGACCTGGGACTGTGTTTTACTGTCAGCGGAGGTTGTGATCCAAGGAATAGGGTCTACACACACTTGCAAACATATGCACTCATACCTATAGAGGACAACACACACATGCACGTACCCATGTACCTATTTACACACCCATATATTCATGCATATTCATTGTCACAGATACATACACCCCAAGTGTATTATGGTTCTGAGAACATGGAGGCCAAATTGTCCCTTAAGGAAGCCTTACAGTAACTGAGTAAAGGGGTGTTGGTTGTTTTTCATAGTACCAGGGTGATGGAGGGGAGCATAGATGCTGTGGTGATTTGTTATACCTGAACACAACTTCCTTTGTTCATCTCTTTATTGGCAGGTCTTTTTGTTCTGACTTTTGAAATATTAGACTAATCCCATTTTTCTTCCTATAGAAAAAAAGAGAAGAAGAAGAGGCTGAAAATAAGGCCTTTTGGCATGAAGTAAGAGATACCATCAAACACTCTGCACACTTTTCCAAATGGAGTGCTCTTGTAGACAGGCTGGTGGATGGAGTCGAGAAAGACTGGAGCGGGGAGGTGATTCCCAGCCTGGCATTGGCACTTAAAAGTGCTAAAGTGTCCTCTGAAGAAAGCACTGTTATTACAATGTCAGTGCCATGCAGTCCACAAGAATCCATGAAAGATATCACAAGGGGCCCATCATCAGACACACAGGGTGGAGAGTTGAAGATGGTGGAAAGCCCAGGTAAGTCACCACATGTTCATGACTTTAAAGACTTATGTTTAAATGGAGCCTATTGCACCCGGATCAGCCACACACATTTGCGAGTGCACCTCACCAGTCTAGTAACGCTGCACTTTTTAAGAGGTGTCTGAAGTTGGGAGCACTGAGCAGCACAGAGAAAGCATCATGCCCCTTGCAATGTTCCTAGTCTTTGTCTTGCCTGGATCCTCTTTGCTTTGGTAAAAGAACCTCGAGTGACTAGTGTTGTCTCTTTCCTTCCAGCCACTCTGACTTCCTGTAAAAGAAGCCTTTAACTTAGTTTAAGCCAGATCAGTTTCTTCCAATCAGATCCCCACCTCTTCAGAGCTCTGTAGAGAATAGACAAGCACTTTTAATAAATACTGATATTGCTCATCGTGAGGACTGTGCTGTGCATTAGTATTCCTAAAAGACAATTGTGTTGCATGAAATTATATTTTCAGCATTAGGTAGACCTCTGTAGGAAATCTTCAAATATGTCAGGAAGGTAATGACACTGATTGAAGTGCTAGCTGTGACAGCCTCAGAACCTGGGGAGGAATCTCCAGAAAGCACCTGACAATTGGGTATGGGTGGCCAACTGTATATTCAAAATTGTCTTCAGGTGACATGGGACAGAGAAACAGAGAAGACCTTGTTTCTCACAGCACAGCTAGCTGGGAAGACACAGACCACAGATAGATTCTGTTGTCTAACAGTGCCAGGGAAGGCCTGAACCACAGTCAGTCTGCTTGCATCTACAGATGTGCTCAAATATCTGCAAATCATTACCCACATATGAACATGCACATTCTGAAAAATGCACAGATATCATTGACATGTGCAAACACATGGTTCATATAAGACTGAATTCAAAGGGGAAATCATGAATACTGAAGTAAAAAAAAGTTCTCAAATATGTCACCTAATTACTTTATTACTTTTATTTTTTATTTGTATTATTGGCTTTACAGCCTAAATAGGCCTCAGTTGAAATCCTGGACTCTCACCGAGGAAATGCTTAAAATCCAAATTTGCCACTATTGGACTGGATTTTTACAAGTTTCTAAATTATTGGTTGCTTCTTGTCTGGGCTGGCATGAGTCAAATCTCTACTTGAATGCCAACCTCAAGCAAATTACATTTCCCTTTTTAATTATGAATTGGTGAGAGTCAGACTTTCCCAGCTGTGGGCCTGTGTATTCAATAACCCACATATTTACAGATGAGAATAGAGGGTCAGTCTTACAGAGCCTTAAGCCTGTGCATGTAGCAGTCTACACATCTGCATAATATAACATGGGAGCAGAAGTAAGCTATGCTGTTCCTTTTGGAATGTAGAAACAACCAGGAAAGAATGAGTGGTCTCAGCTGAGTTGTGAAACCTGTCCCAGACACTTTGCTGAGTTTAGTGCACCATCTTCACTCAACCTTAGAGTCTAGAATGCAACATTTCTTGGTTGTGTGTGCACATGATGTTCTAGGTTCTCAAAGGTCTCCCCCATCGCTACAACATGCCCTATTTGGGACTGTCAATGGTGCTATGACCTTGAGAAAGACTGTGTATGTTTCCATGTAATTTCAAACTCTTAAAATTTGACTGTGTTTCTGGTCAACACGACATAACATGCCCTCTAAAAGCTTTCTTCAAAGTCAAGATATAGAATGATAGTAGGTAGGGTTAGTCTATGTCAGAAAGGCATAGGAGAAGAATGTCACTCTCATAAGACTCAGTCTCAAGTCAAATGATAACTCAGGAAAATGTACCTCCAGACCTGAGAGTGCAGAGGCCACCAGACCTGAAGAGCTGAACCATGGACAAAGAAAACATGTCTGTTTGAGGAGAGTCGTGTTGGAAGTGTACCATTTTTTCTGTGTGTTTGTCCTATTGAGCTTCCAAAGGGGTACATGTTACCCTCGTGAGTTTAGAGGGGACTTTGACCCCGGAGTCTGTGAACCCACAAAAAACCTTATTACAGGCAACTCTCAGTCACACCTAGAAATAGGTTCGTCCATCCACTCTAGCCAACATTGAATTCCATGCTCACATTGAACTCTGGCCAGAGCTTTGAGAAGAAACTCCTTGCCTGCTTTGTTCTTCTATTATATGTACAGGGCTCCTGGAGAGATACCCCAATATCTTTGTGATTTTCCTCCAGGCCACCATGCTGAGCTCTGCTCAGGGACACCAGGTCCTGTAACCTCAGACTTGTCTCTCTTTTCCATTGCAGTTCAGAACTCCAAAGGCCTCCGAACTGTGGTCATTCCAAAGGACCTTTGTGATAAGTTTCTGCGTTGTGCACGGAAGAACACCAGGAAAGGCATAGAGACATGCGGTGTATTATGTGGTACCATGGTAAATATATGAACCCTCCTTCCTGATCTGAGGCTGTTTCTTTTTCCCCTTTGGCTGCCCATGACTCCCAGAGAATATATCTTGGGGCTGTATCCATACATATCCCTCAACAGAAGGAACCATGTGTGAAATGACATTAGCTAACTTGAATTTTATGACTTTGTATTAGGTTGCTTTTCAGAGGTCCTTGACTTGAACATTTTCATTCAGTGGCATAGTTAGAAATTTTCATTCTACTCAGGGCTGGTGCCTGTAATCCCAGTCACTGGCAAACTGAGATGGAGGCCACCTAAAAGTTCAACTCGGCTCACAAACAGAATGAGACACTGAAGTAAAAGCAGCTTGACTTGGAGACAGGAATGTGAGAATGAGGAGTAGAGACAGCACCTTGGCTAATTATGAAAGGGAACACTCAAAACTTTCTGTGGCCTGGTGATTGCCTACTCTGTGGTAATGCATAGAATAGAAATTAAACACCTCAGGACCCGTGAGCAGACTTGATGCCAGCTGCAGACAAATCCCTTGATCTAGGTTGTGCTATGGGAGACATCTCATGCTCACCTTATCATCTCTGCATTTATATGGAATCCCAGCAAAGTATAGGAGCAGTCAAGTTGGGGAATCATTTGGGTGAGGGAGAATGATGAGGGTCATCCACTGGGGTGAGGGCTTCACTTATTTATGGGAAGTGGGATTGGCAGTAACTGTAACTAGTTGTTTCCTTGTGGCAGGTCAAAGAAGAATACCATGTGACCCATGTAATTATTCCTGTGCAGACAGCAGGCCCTGATTATTGTTATGCCCAGAAGGAGGAAGAAATATTTTTCAAGCAAGAGGAACTGGGCCTTCTGACCTTAGGTTGGATCCATGTAAGCAAATTGATCTCACTGATGGCGAGCTGCTCTTCCAAGTGCACAGCCCAGATCTGTGTTTTCATAGCCAACACATTGCAGTTCTTCAGTCTCTTTGCACATACACTTACAAGTGTTCTAGTGTTTAGTCAAAGGCACATTCCTTTGTGAATTTCAGCTTTACTAATTTACATCTTAATCAGTGTAGTTTTTCAATGTTCCACATCCTTGTGAGTGGGTTGTGCATTTTTGCCTCCCTAGGAGGTAGGAAAACATGGTGTAGGCACCATCTACCTAAGAGCTACATGGAAGTACTTCACTGAGTCAAGAGAGATCACTCTCATGATTTGATTTTGCCTTTATGAAGACGTACTTGTTTTGTGTACACCCAAGGAGCTTCTTCATGCAAAGTTGAATCCACATTTGCTTATTTATATACAATGTCAGATGGAATTATGTTCTGTGAAGCTCCAGGAAGGCAGGAGATAATCCCCTGGAGGCTTTTATTTGCAGAGATTCAGAATACCTGATAATGGTGAGTGTGACAGCAGGAGAAGTGACTTTCTGACAGCTAACAAGACCTAATGGGGACTGCTTCAACACATTGGGGGATTCTAGATCAAAAGGCTTCAGGAGAACTGCTCATGTGGTTCCCAGAAGCCACAGAGGCGGGACAGTAAGAGAGAGAATTCAGAATGTGACCCAGGGGCCATCTCCATCTGCAAGGGCATTCAGTTCTCATGCTGGAGATGGAGTTCATTGAGGAGTTTGGCCTTTGAGCTTTAAGCAGGCCATGGTACCAGAGACGGCAAGGTTTAACTAATACACAGATAACTGAGTATACCGTCAGAATACTGGAATCCTATCATTCTGGAGGTAAGACTTCTGGATGATGACTTTGGCACCAAAATGTAATAAACAGAAAGAAAGAGGCTTGAAAAAAAAATGTGCTGAATTCATGTCTATGGGGGGAGTCTCACAGGACTGTCATGTTGTGTCATCATCTAGTAGATCTTAGAGGATAGAAGAGTCATGAGTCCACTCTATGCAGAACTGGTTAAGAGAGTCTTCAAATGTACATGAAGGGGGAATTGGCAAGATCAAGTTTTTTATTTTGTTGATTTTACCAGTTTTTACTTCCTTTCCTTTTACAAATGTATATTTTAAAATATAGCTAACTTGTAAGTATGCATCTTTGTGAATAATACACTTAGAGAAGGAAACAGGAACCACCCAAGAGCCGGGTCCAGGTTTACAACTTCCTTCCTGTGAGATTGATCAACTTCTTCTTCTAATCATCTCTCTCTCTCTCATTTCATTAGAATTCATATACTAAGTTTGCCTTCCTTCATGATATCAGTATTTCAGTACTGCTTGTGTCTTGAAATGTAGAGGTTAGATATTTGGTTTTTACATCTGGCTTGCTTGTCTTAACATCTGCAATGTTCACCCCTTTGTGGCATGCAGTTGCCTGAGGTGTGCTTGAACCTGGTTGGCAATGGAGGAAGGGAGGGAAGCGGCATAAGTTAATGCAACATTACTAGGTACAGTACCCCAAAATAAGACCATATGTGGCTTCTCTTCACATAGGAAGATATCACACAGCTCTTTATGGCAGGATGGAAGGCAGGGAACTGAAGATCCACAGAGATTCTTGAACTGAAGTTTTAAATAATTTGTGAACTCTTGGTTAAGATAGAATAGAATGTACTGATGACAGCAGGGAAGGAGATGTAGATTAGAAGCTGAAGCACAAACCTTGGAATGGTTACTCTTAAGGCATCAGGTATAATTAGGCATGGATGAATACAAGTGTAGGTCTAGTGAGGGAACAGCTAACAGTAACTGTTTAAAGCTCAGCTTCATTTAACCTTGTAGATGAGGTGGCCAAAAGATATCATTTCCTCGTCCTCTCCACCTAGCAGACTAGAGATGTTTCCAGCTTGATTTCAGGTGTCATTGTGGGAGGCAGTGGTTGAAACTCCTTGGGACCTGCTGTGTTGGGTATGTCATGGGGCTTACTGGGATTTCTTGAATTCTTTTGTCTCCATAGACCCATCCAACCCAGACAGCCTTTTTGTCGAGTGTGGATGCACACACACA
Organism: Phodopus roborovskii; assembly: GCF_943737965.1. Taxonomy (NCBI): domain Eukaryota; kingdom Metazoa; phylum Chordata; class Mammalia; order Rodentia; family Cricetidae; genus Phodopus; species Phodopus roborovskii. Next base: position 137,214 of record NW_026126905.1, on the reverse strand, counting down.
TTTTTGTTATCAGAAGATGCTGCCAGAATCAATTGCAGTGGTGTGCGCACCCAAATATAAACAGTGAGTATGTAGAATTTAAGCCTGGGCAGTACAAGAACAAAATCCTCTATGGCTCAGAACACTGCAAAAACATAGTAATATCCAGAGGGTCTTAACCGAGTGCTATAGAAGCCGCCATTTAAGGTGCACATTCTATCTAACAGCAGCTGCTGTTAACAGATGTGCTGACACCACTGTTGGTTTTCTAAGACAAAGCACCAAGAAGTGACCTCAAGAGTCAGAGGTTGAAGATATTCCACACCAAAAACTGCCAAAGAGGGTCATTGTCAATGCCACATTAGTCTGCATTCCTCAGCAGAGCTAGTGTTGGGAAAGCAGTGTATCATCCTGCAAAGTATTTTTGTACTCTGGATAATGTCTCACAGGAATTAGTGGTCTCAGGTATAAGCACAATCCTACTTATTGCTCACAATGATTGCCCTGAACAGACCTATTTTTTTTTTTTGGCTTGATTCTTCTTTGTGCTTAATTCTACTGTTGAGTATTTTATTTCTTTAAGTCAAACTACAAGAAAAGGACCATGAGAGATTAAAGTCACAGAGAGAGATACACATAATGAGTAGAAAAAGGAGAGGAATGAGAAGGAGAGTAAAGAGAGGAAGAGAAGGGAGGGAGGGCAATTAGGACTATGACAAAGAAGACAAGATCTAACAGAACTTCAATGATAGTGTTGACTAGGAATAGAAGGAAGACATACACATCATCTGTGCGGGAGGAAGCATTGTGCAGATCAGAGCAGAGACAGCAGGAGAGCAGGGGAACAAGTGTAGGTGTGAAAGAGAAAGAAGAGAGGACATAGATAGGAGAGGAGAGAGAGGGAGGAAAGAAAGGGGAAGGGGAGAGAAGAAGAGAGAAAGAGGGAGAGGAGAGAGAGACGAATGAGTGTTGTGGGGATTTCTGTTTGACTGTGAGTCTGCCTTTCTCTTTTCAGAACAGGAATTTTCACACTGACAACTTTTGGATTAAAAGAAATATCAAGCTGCCCCAGGAGGGGATTCCATCCCCATAATCAGGACTCAGCTCTTTTCTGTGTACGTATCTGTGTACAGGAGAACAAACATAATAACATTGTGATAATACCAAACCCTGTCCCATAAAATTTATAAGAGCCAGGGATGCAACCACAGAGATTCAAGGAAGCTTGAAATCCTGGAATCAGAATGCTAAGTCTAAGAGGTAGAACACTCTGTGTGTGATTATATGTATCATAATTAATATCTATATGCATTTGTATAGACTTTTCATCACACTCTGATCCTGAAGGGAAAATAAGACTTGTACACATTTCAGCTCTACTTTTTAAAAGATATATACACTTTTATATTTCATTATATTTATTCCTGTACTTTCATTGTGTAGCCTTTTAAAAACAGACCCTGTTTTTATTTTAATTCGTTTTCTCTGTGGATTTGCACATGGGAGTTTAGAGCCTGTGTGGTAGAAGATGTTTGCAGATGCCCTAGATATGGAGCAAGGCAGTAAGCACTTCCTCCTTCCCTGCAAGAATAGTGGGTGTTGTTAAATCCAGCACTATTCTCCAAGCCCCACTTTGTAACTCATAGTTCAAACCAGGGTGATCAGTTTTTTTGTAGCCAAAAACTTTCTACCAGAACTGTTCAAAATTACCTAGCTCCATTTTTGAGTACACTAATGTTGTTTTTGAGATACTAAAAGATATTGCTGATTTAAAAAATGAATTATCTAGAACATGAGTTCCCAAGTTGCCAATTGTAATGACCCCTTTCATGGCGAAACACACCCATAACATAAGCTCTTGGGCAGCTGCAGTAGGAGATCATCAATTTGAGGCCAGTTGATGTTACATAATAAGACTTTCAGACTGATGATTACCTATCATGTTGTAGACCCAGAGTGACCATCCCCTCAGTGTCATTAAGGTCACCAATACAATCTGATTGATGTAATGACTCCCCTCGAGGTGAATTGGGTCACCTTTGCCATCTGATGGACATTATGACTCCAATGGAGCACTGAACGTATGCATCTCTAACAACAACCACAACAACAACAAAACAACAACAACAACAACAACAAAATCTATTTGCTATGTGACTCTGGAAAATAGGTGGCAAAGATCCTGAGATACATGGGGATGTACTCACTCTATTCATGAGGCATGAGGTGATCTAGGTGGGAGTGTTGGGGGCCAGAACTTTTGACATTACTTCTAAGGACATCAAGATTTCACCTCTTGGCTGAGAACTGTCTGGCTGCAATGAACTTCTTCAATCAAAGGCTTACTGCTCAGGATGTGGCTCAGTTGTGAGAGTGTTCTAATTTTAAGCATTCGGATCTGAACTCTGTTCCCAGCACTGATGAAAACAGCTGTGCTTATGATTGCCTATAATCCAGCACTGGAGAGCTCGAAGCAGTAGAATATTGTCAGGATCCCCCCGGCTTACCTAGGCTATGTGTGCTAGCCTATGTCACACAAGGATCTCTTTTGGTATAAATAAAATGTACAACTTGTTTCAAAACTGATTTCCAATCCCTAACAATATTTCCCTTTTTCCAATTGCAGGACTGCAGTCATGTCACCATCCAAAACAGCAGGGTGAAAATCACGGATTTGCGATGAGTAAATCCCACTGACCCACCTCAGTGGGAGCCTGTGTGTGTGTGTGTGAGTGTGTGTGTGTGTGTTTGTGTGTATGAGTATGTGTTTAGTGCATTTGTGTGTGTGTGTGTGTGTGTGTGTGTATTTTGTGTATATGTGACTGAATGTGTGGTGGTGTGTATCTGTGTATGTATATTAACCTGTGTTATGTATGTTACATCAGTGTTAAGGATGTCAATGGTATGGTAGGTATTTATGGCACACTGTGTTCATTCACAGAGCCCAGATGAACTTAGTTTTACATTTCTGTTTTAGCAATTAGGAAAAGCTTCGATAAAACACAGAAGATTGTCTCACATGAAGTCAAGCCCTCTTGCGGACAAACCCTGAGTCTAGATGTGAGATCATAGAAATTTATTTCCTTTCAAGGTGAGGTGGCTATATTTCTGACTCGTCAGTAATATATTTCTTTAATAATGCACAAAATGACAAATGCGATACAGCAATATGGACAAAGCCATCAGCTCAATCATGAGCATTGCAAAGGAAACGTAATCTACAATGTGTTTTAATTTATGACATTTGATATATTCATGGCTGCATTTTGAGGTGAAAGATCATAGCTCTTTCGAATAAGGAGAGAAAAATTGATCAAAGATCGCATTCTACTAGAATTACAATTCTAAATTGTGAATGTAATTTTCTGTTTTTGTTTCAGCGTCTTGTATTTGTAATGAGACCCGATGCTAGAAACCCTTTGACTAACAACATTCCCTGACTAAAACAGACTGTATGTAATATTTAACATAAAAGAGGTATGTGTATAAATTGAGAACGAAAAGTACAAACTGCAAGTTTTTAAAAATCATTTGATATTAGGAATCATTTACAGATTATATACACTGTAAAAATGAATAAGACAAGGTTTAGATATTTTATGTCAACAAAGTATAATAGTACATCTAAGAACATAATGGGATTTCAAATTTAATAAAGATTGCTTTTATTGCATTTTAGAACCACAATGTTAGAAAGGATTTGAACATGACTGGTGGCCCCTCTTTTCCGAGTACCACAGGGAAACCTTTTCAAGACGACAAGCTTCCTGGTAAACATTTTATTCTTACATCCATCCTTACCTTCAAATGTCCCTCATAGCGAAGCAAAATTTATTCCCATTACCCAGATATACAATCTTCTGAACCAATTTTGATTTTCTGTGCAAATATTCAGCCATACATCATTTCTCTACATGAAATCTTATAGTAAATCTATAGTTAGGTTATTCATATTTAGTAATTATACCCTCAGATGACATCTTAATAGTTTTCATTTGAATTAGTCATATGGTCTATGAAAAATTTAGTGAATTCTGTTTTCTTTTTATATTTATATATTAGAAAGAGCTTTCTAAATCCACAGCTGTCACATACCAGTTGTCTTCCCATCCATCATATTTACAAATTGTTCTATTTGTCTGGCTTGCATTATGCATATAAAACTGTTTACATTTTGTTTTCCTTCCATTTGAATTGAAATTATCCTATTATTGGGGAATGATATAACAATTAAGGTTCCATAACTTACTGAGTTTAAGGTGTATTTCTTCTTCCAAAACAATTTGTATCATTGAAGATCATTCAATTAGCATTAGTAAATTATTAAATTACTAAGGGAATAACAGTACTTAGTGAATGTACAATTTCTTCTATTGAGAAGATAATTGTCAAGATAATTTGGTCCAACTCTAAACTGTTGCTTGTTTGAATTTTTATGCATGTGTAGGTGGGAAAGACTGATTGCATATCCAGTACCGAGGAGACCAGGTAATGGAGAAAGCAAAAGTGTTAGTTGTTGATAATGGCAGTTGACCAAGCTTGTAATTTACTAAGTGGTATTTGTAGATGTCAGACAATATAAATTAGTAGGAACAAATTAATTACAAATTAACTAATAGTCATAAGTGAAGAAAGACACTTTCACGATTGCTGTGCAACTGAGCTCACGCTCAGAATTAGTCACTACAAGTTCAACAAATTTAGTTATCCTCTGTGCAGCTGTGTCTTCATATGTAAGGATGGAATAACATCTGGGTGAGTAGGTGTTATAGCAGAAGAAAATATATCATATAATTTACTATAGTCAGTCTCTAATATTTGCAAGGCACATGTCTTCATACATTTTTGTCTTCTGTGCTCATTGTTTCACGGTTCTGCACTTATGTGTAGACAAAAACATTATAGCATTCCTTGTGAGATACTGTGAGCAGAAAGCAGATGTCCTCTGGACTGAGCAATGGATGTGGGACACATGATGAACTTCAGACTGTGTCTCCATGAGATCTGTGCATGCTCATTCTCTCTGCAAACTGGAGCACTCTCAACTTTACATTAGTTCAAGTAATGTTCTGATAATCTACTTTTCCAAATTTGTACTGCATAAGTAATAATACTCACCCAATTTGTAGTATAATAAGCATTCAACTCATGAACCAATCACTTTTATGCTACAAGGATGATGTTTGTCTTATTTAATTCTTTACAGAACAAGATTTGTAGGATGAGTGCCAATTGAATGTGACTTTCTCTAGAAGCTGGCATTGTGGGCCCACAGATCAGTACACATAAAATAGATCATTCTGGAAAGTTTCTTACTTAGGCCATGTACCTATAACTCAAGTGCTTATTAGGACAGATTGCATAGTTCAATATTGAATTCATGTTTTCCTCCTCTCATTTGTAACCATGTGAACCTCCTATACATAATTTATTTTCTTAAAAAATAATAATTATCAAGAGTGACTTCTATGGTAATTTGAAGCTTCTGGATTCTTTATCAGTCAAAATACGCTAATTCACTTCACCTCTGAATATATAGGTATCATTTTAGAAATGTAAGTTTTGGGATTTGCATTATTTGTTGATGTTTTCCCTGATGGTATTTTAGCTTTGCCTAATTATGTTTCTAATATATTTCCTTGGAATCTTATTTGTATCGTATTTTGTATATAGGTCATTCACTGTGATCTTCTCAGCCTATATCATACTGTGCATCGTGTAGGATAAAAGTCATAGAGGTTCATGTGACTCAGTGGGAGGAGTGAGGAGTACTTACCCAATATTTGTAAGAATCTATATTTAGTAGAAAATTTGTTCAGAAAAAATGTCAAATTATTAGAAATACCTGTGGTGTTCTTGTCTGTAGAAAGATTTTTAATGGTTTAGGTGATTTATAGTCTAACCATGAAAGCCAGATTTGCATCAGAATTCTGATGTGTTTATTTCCCCCTCTTGATTTATGTGGGATTGCAAATATCTATGATTATGCCACCAGTAAATTTTTCATAACTATTTTTGTTTCCACAGAAAATGAAAAGATGTGGATTCCTTCCAGACTAATGTGGTTTGATCACGCCAGACCGCCTGAAAGAGAGTACAAGCTGATCCTACATTCAAAACAGCTGGACAAAACAGCCCTACAGACTACAGCCAGGATATCTGAATCTTCTTGGAATCCCCCAAGACAGCGCCCCTTACCAGCAGGAAGTAGTTTGGAAAGAACGACGCCCAAATTCCCAAATATTTGTATAAATGTTTGTTTTCATTTAATTGGACTTTGTTATATAAAATTAAACAAAAAAAAAAAAGAAAAAAAATATTTCAAAAGAACTATATTTTTTTTACAAAAAATTAACTTAACTTTTTCTTGCCGAGTCAAAAACCACTTTCTAGTAGTTGTACCTAGACATCTGAGACAAGGAAGTGTTAAGTGCTACATAAGGTGTATAGACGAAACAGCGCTTCTATTAAATTCAATCATTGTGTGTTTGTTCTAAAGTGACCTTTAGGATAAATACATCAATTTTTCATCAAATCACTCTCCTGAACACTGAAAGTATGTTTGACAGTGTTCTCAAATGCTGCCAAGAACAAGCAGTCATGTATTTCATGATTCAATAGGATTTATTTCTCCCTTCCAGGCCCACCTTTGACAACTTGACTTTGGTTCTGCACAGTTTAAAGGAAAGTAAGTGTGATACTTATTTTTCTCACTGTTGTCACAAACCCCATGTTCTAAGCAGCTGGAGAGGAAGAGAAATTCATTTGGATCACAATATACAGATAATACAAAAGGAAACCAGTGAGTGGTGATTGATGTACAAGCCAGTTCCTCACAAAAATGCCAAAATTTAGTGCTGGGAGAGAATTGGACCTTGAATGGGTTGATATCACAAACCCCTGAGATTCAGAAACCATTTTAGAAGAAGGTTAGGAGGTGTGTAAGAGTTGAGACTGTGGACAAGGGCAGCAGCAACAGCAAACATTTGTAGAAATGACAGAGCAAATGTGACCTGCACAAGACCTGCACAGAACTTTTCTTGTCAATGTTTCTCATGGATGATATGGGACACAACCTGAGGGACAGCAGTCTGTTAGTGATTGCTAAGAAATGGGTGCCATTTTCTTTAGTGGTGCAGCCCCTGACATAAATGCTCTTTTCTCAGGAAATGACACACTGGATGGACACTTAGGCAAGAAGCTGCAATTAGACTCAGCATTATTATATTACAGAAGACATGAAAGTGGAAAGGAATGGTGGTTTCAGCAAGAGAGGGAGAAGTATGACAGTGGGCAGTGAGAGTAATATCTAAAATTTATTGTATAATCTCTGACACTGTCACATAAAACAAGAGAATAAAATAAGATGGGCTGATACTTTATTTAGATTCATTAAAGTTTGCCTGAGGATTCAGAAAGCTAAGTCACAAGCCATAGAAGTCAGGCACAGGTTTTCAATCCCAGGTCTCCAGATTAAGAAGTAGATGGATTTCTGTGAATGCAAAGCTACCAAGATCAACACAAGCTTGATCCAGTCCTAAAGAGGAACAATTGACACAAAGACATTCTCAGCCCCAGGAATCATGTGCCTTTAAACCCAGCACTAGAGGGGTATAAAAGATAGATGTAGAGATTTTAGTAGTATATCATGGATTTATTCTCCAGCCACAATGAGTATAGTAAGACCCTGAAGTCTCTGTCTTCTCTAGCCACACTGAGGAGAAGTTATATATATTCTGAATGTTGGTGTGAGCCAGAATAACCTTCCATTCTGAGGAGAGAAGAAGTTGTGTTCAGCTGCTTTGCTTTTCTGATCTTCAATTGAAGGTTAACCCCAATATCAGTCTCTGGCCCTTTTATTTTTCATGCTATAGAAAGGGGGAAAGGGAGGAAGAGGGAAGTAGGGAGGCAGGAGTGGTGGAATGAAAGAAGGGCACCATGGATATTGTTCTATGTATAAAGGGCATGAACCAGATGATGATGGAGTCAGAAGGTCTTTCCTGGACATCATGTACAGGTTCCTTGGAGTTGCTGGAGAGAGGAGACCCGTTTGCAGAGTAGATGCATACTGGTAAAAGATGGAGCCAGCAGGACGAGCCATGAAGAGGAAACCGGATGCAGAGAGCTGATGGGGCCAGGAGGACCAGTGATGCAGAGAATTTTGATCCCAGGAGCCAATGGAAACTGGAAGACCAGCTAGGGTGGAGGTGTCAGGGGAGGAGATACATAGAACTGTTCAGTAACAAAGTATCCCAGACAGTCTCCCTCCAGTGACATAGATCTCCAACATGTCCACCCATCTCTGGATGAGACTGATCACAGTGAGGATGTCAGTGTCCCCATCTTACCTCATCATTGTACTTTCTTTTCTCCTGGCTTTTACAGCTAGGTATTTGTTATGTTGTTATCTGAGAAGAGCCAAACATAATCTGGTTTTTTCCTGATTAACTGAGTAAATTATGTTTTCCTTTTCCCTTTATTTTACTAATGTTTAAGTCTAAAATGTCTCCATACTCATCATCATCTTTGTTGCTCCATCTTCCTCATTGCTTGGAAGACATATATATATATATATATATATATATATGTATGTATGTATGTATTTGTATATATATATGCATATGTATATATGTATATATGTATGCATATACATTTATACACACACACATACATATGTGTGTGTGTGTACAGACTTATATGTTTGTGTCTCAGTGTGTATAACCTTATATGTGTTTATGTATGTAATCATATTTCCATGTATATTCTTTTGTGTATGTGTGTGTCCCAACACAGCTGAAAATCTCAGCCTTGCTTAAGTTTTGCTACTTCTCTTTTCTCTACTGAATTCCAATGTAAATACACTATGATACATCATCCAGTGATAATTTTTTAAACAATATATATTTTTTTAAAGAGAGGGTTTCTTTGTGGAACTTGGAGACCAGGCTTCACTAAAATCAAGAGTTCTGCCTGTCTCTGCCTTCCATGTGATGGGATTAAATGCACGTGCCACGGCTGCATGGCCTTTTTACATTTTTATTAATTTATCTTTACATTCCAATGCCATTACCTCCCCCCATATCTCTCACAATTCACATCTGCTCCTCAGAGGGTAACACCTCCCCTAGTAATTTTACTAAGTCATCTCACTGAGGCATGAAAATGGCACCTCCATAGCACCCACACACTTGTGTCTCCTCTGAACAATTGATCTCTCCACAGAATGAGCTCCGCTAAGTCAGTTTGTGTATTAGACTTCGATCTTGGAACCCCAGTCAGTAACCTCATATGTGTCCCATCTACACCATTGCCACCTTTGTTAAGGGAGTCTAGTTGGGTCTTAAGCAGATTCCCCTTTGTCAGACCAGAGTCAGTGATCACTCACTATCTTGTATCAGCTGACTCTGTGAGTTTCCCCTTCTCAGTCTTGTCTCCTTTGTTCATACTCTTACTCTTCACTCACTTCGTTTGTACTCAGGAGCTTGATCCAATGGATATTGAAGTGACTAGAGCCTCACCCAGCCATGAGACGCTGCAGGAGACCCAGCAAGATGTAGGTTTACCAGCATGTGCTGACCTTTTGTCTAGCTTCTGACCTTGCCTGACCTTGCTGAACCTTGCCCCAGTCACAAGGAAGCCAGATCTCTCCATGAGGCAAGGAACCAATCTGAAGTTTGCTGGCTGGGTCTGAATACTTTATAGTATGCGAAGTACAGAGCATAGCAGCCTCCATGGTAGGCCTCTAAACATGGCAACAATTTCTGCAGGGGTAGTTGGCCAATCAACAAAGGACATGTTGCCCAAGCCTGGAGTCACACACCCTGAGACTGTTGCAGACCCCAGACACTCCCCTTCCTCTACCACAAAGAATCCCCTGCCCTATCATCCCTCTGGCTGCTTCTCAATCCACCCAATTTGTCAGATGGAGAGAAGACACAAGTTAATACAGTAAACTAATCAATTAAAACTCTTTGCTTTTGCATCAGATCAGTTCTCTTGGTGATTTTTGGATTCAGAATTTGTGCACAATAATTAGGTGTGGATTGATGCATCTGTTTCCATCTGTTTCTAGAAAAGGGTTGTAGGTTCTCTGGGGTTGTGGATTGTAGACTTTGTATCATTTGCTTTATGTCTGGTATCCCCTCATGAGTGAGTGTATACTATATTTGCCTTTGGGGATGCAAGTGGTTTTTTCTAGTTTTTCTCACTTGCCTGCCAATTTTGGATGCTTTTGTTTCTTAACATTGATTAGTAGTCCACTGTGTAAATGTACCACACTTTCCTTATCCTTTCTTCGGTTGACAGACATCTAGGCTGTTTCCAGGATCTGGCAATCATGAATAATACTACTATGAACATAGTTGAGTAGTTGTCCTCTTTATGTGGATGTGCCTCTTTGGGAACATGCCCAAAAGTAGTAATCGAGGATCTTGATATAAGTTCATCTCTAGCTTTCTGGGAAATCTCCACACTGATTTTGATACCAGTTATAAGAGTTTGCATTCTTGCCAGCAATGGAGGAGTGTTACCCTTTCTCTACATCTTCTCCAGCATAAGCTGTCATCAGTGTTTTAGGTTTCAGCCTTTCTGAGATTATTCTGGTGAGACTCTTCTGTTTATATCTCTACCCCATTTTTAAAAATTAGACCATTTGGTGTTTTGATGCCTAGTTTCTTCAATACTCTGTATATTTTGGAGATTAGCACTCTATCAGATGTGGGGTTCCCATTCTATAAGAAACTGTGTTATCCTGTTGAAGATGTATTTTTCTTTATAGAAGCTTCTCAGTTTCAGGAGGTATCATTTATTAATTGTTGCTGTCAGTGTCTGTGCTACTGGTTTTCTGAGTCTGAAGTTGATTCTGGGCTGATGTTTCAGGACTAATTTTGAAGCTGCTGTCCCTACATTCTTCATGCACCACAGTGAATTAAATTTCCCCTGTTTACATATTGTCTTCTTTGTTAAAATTCTATTTCTTGTTGTTTGTACTTTTTAATTGAACTGCACCCCATACAAAACTATACAGGGCAAGTTGTAGTTGCTGCCTTAGTATAACACTGACAGAGAAAACAGTATGGAATATATATATATATATATATATATATATATATATATATATATATTATTCACCCATTCCTCCAGTGCACCCTAGAAGGTTCTCCCACATAACACAAACTCTAAATGGAAAATGTATTGTGATGCCTCCACCTGTAGAGGGTCCCCTCCCTTGTCTCTTCCAATCCTGTCCATGTTTCTGCCTCAGTTCCACTCCATCATAACCTTTGAGACAAGATCTTTCCCTGAAGCTAGTTCTCGCAGATATACCCTCCCATGTGATTCAGGGAACCCTAAAGATCCTCTCTTTGTAGCACAGATTCTCCTGGAAGTACATCTTCAGACCAGGCTGGCCTGGAACTCACAGAGAAATACCTGCTAGTGCCTCCTAAGTATTGTGAATAAAGTTGTTTGCCACCACAATCTGGCTACCGAAACAATTTTATTAACTTAATCATCTTCCCTGGCATGTTTCTCTATTTAAAAACACATGAATGATATAACTCTATTTACCAGTGTCATGTCCTTGTAATCGTTAACTTAATGGTACAAACTGAAATTCTATTGATTTCCATCCTCTGTTTATTACATGAGCAAAGTATTTGGCGAGTATTAGCCTTTTGGTGACACTGGAAATAGCACTTATATGACACAGCTCTAATAATTTTGCACATTCTATTAGCATAGATATATATGACTACTTATGGGCACATACCAGGAGTACAATTGGTGAATCAGAGTATGCATGTGTTATTAATTGGATGAATTTTCTCAAATATATCTTGAATTGATTATATAAACACATAACAAAATTATAGGAAATATCCACTCATTATTTTGGCGATTGTCAGTATTTTTAGTATCAAAAGTTTGTGGTATCAACTTACACACTATTAAATAAATCTTAGTTAGGAACTGAGGGTGTAAATGAAATTTCTTGGGTGACAAATGGTATTAAATGAACATCATACATATGTACGTATATATTACATACATACATATAGATATGATATTCTTTAGGCCTCTGAAAGTCATGCCCATTTAGAAATTAAGTATTTAAACTTCTGTCTTTCTGTATTTCATACTAAAATATCTTAATTATATGGTTTCATGGGGTCTGTGTAGGTACTAGTAAATCCAACCTTATCTGGTTGTGTTCAGATGCTGAAACTGGAATCATTTATCCTCGCAAATATTCCCAGAGTCCCTCTTGTATTTTCTACCTTGTCCATAGCTCACCATCAGTCCCAAAGGACCAACATCTGGGAGTCAGTCACTGTCCATGGTGCTGTCAATAATGTGAAAAGAAGATGACTGTGCTTAACAATCTAAACATCATTGCATTTGTGTGGTTTGAAAATGCACATACCGAAATTCTGATGTAACACCAAACCTCATTCAACAGGTATAAATGAAACATTACATTTGACATATTTATGTGAATGCACTTGCTGTTCTCCTTCATGAGGAAACGTTTCTATGTTAGAGAAGGTGAGTGCAGTAGGGTTGGAGAGAGGATGGCGAGTGTTGGATAGATCCCTCTGTTTTTCAAATGTGGATCCAGGTACAGTAACACATGCTTTCAATCCCAACACTGAGGAGGCTGAGACAGAAGGGCTATTATGTGTGAAGCATCCCTGGGATACACACTGAGTGTAAATCTAGCAAGCTTAAACACAGCAACGCTTTGTCTCAGAACAAGTGAGCCAATCAACACTCCAGGTGGAATATAACAATGAGATGGATACTCCATTCTAAGGTGACCTCCCTTTACAAAATCATTTACCCAATCCCCACATTAAGCTATTGACTCTGTGGGGCATTCATTCCATCCTCAGTGAGGACACTCATAGGAAGCTAACCAGGCAGGGAAGTTAAAAATACTGGCTTAGCTGGGAATGGTTGGAACATATATGATTTCCAAGAATACAAACCTCAGAGAAGACCCAGGACTATGAGAAGTCAATTTGAAGCTGGGCCGAGGTGAACATGCCTTTAACAATTGCAAACAGGAGAGAAAGATGCCTGTGAGATTCAGGGTAATTTAGTCTACAGAGAAAATTTTAGAACATCAGAGAAACTGATTCAAAGAGCATGAATGAATAAATGAATGAATGAACGAATGAATGTGAGAAGTCTACTTTGGGTTAATAACATATTGAGGCTATTTGATAAGTAAAAAGCAGAAAACTGGAAGCAATCAGAATCCAGTGAAGTTAATGTCAACATAAGAAGTATCCTCCAAAGTTGAAGCTGGCTAACATGCCCTTGTAAAGGAGTACGTTTGTAAACTTGGAAGATGTTCATATACAAACAAAATGATTCTTCTGCTGGTTAATGTTTGCCTTAAGGTTTACTATTACTGTGTAAAGACACCATGTCCATGGCAAGTCTGATAAGGAAACCATACTATTGGATGGGCTGGCTTACATTTTTGAACATTCAATCCATTAGCATTATTGTAAGAATCATGGCGGTGTGCAAGCAGACAAGGCGCTGCAGGATCTGAGAATAATACATTTTGCAGGCACAGGAAGCCAATGTAACACAACAGGCAGTATCCGGAGCACAAGAAGCCTTAAAATAGCCGACCCCCACCTCAATTGACACACTTTCTGTAACAAGGCCAAACCCCCACAAACAAAAGATTCCCCAAATGGTGCCACTCCCTTCGTGATTATGGGTGCAAATATATTCAAACTACCACAGTGCTAATTATGAACTTGAGTCTAGGATCACCTGGATGATGTGCATGACATTGTGAAACCATCTTGATTACTTTAATTGATCTGGGAAGACCTGCCCAATTTGGTTGCCTCTCTTCCCTGAAGCCGTGCAGGACCGTAGACAAGGAGAAAACATTCTGAGCAGTGGTTTAATCTTTCTCTGTTTCCTGATTGTGGTATAATGGACCAGCACCCTCAAGCTCCTGTAACTCTGACATTCCCTCAGCGAACACTCCTAGTCACAAATGGTGAGAACTAGTTTAGAACTTCCAGTGCTATTGCCCTTTGTATTCCATTTGGAATACTCAGACAAGGCTGAGGTGGGATGTCCTTTTTAACCAGATTTTAACAAATATCCTTGATGTCAACAACCATCCTACCACCCACTCTTATTTAATTGTCTATTCCATCATTTCCTTCTGTAGTGTTGTCTGCTGACCCACTACACTAAGTGGTGCTCTGTGTCTGAAGGCCTAAGGAAATCTATCTCTGAGTTTCAGAACTAGGAATGAAGTCAAATTGGAAGCTGAAGAATTAATTCATTCCCTCATTTAAAGATGGGTCAAATCTTGTTGCTTTGCTCTCTCTCTCTCTCTCTCTCTCTCTCTCTCTCTCTCTCTCTCTCTCCATACACAGATAAGCACACAAAGCTGCTCAGATATACAGGGTGGGGAGAGGTACACATTCATGTGCACAAGCAAACACACAGAGTATACAGTTCTGTGATTGTTTGTTTTTAATATCAACTTGACACAGACAAGAGCTACCTGTCAGCAAGGACAACTGACAAAAATGCCCCCCAACAGATTTTCCTTTTGGCAAGAATGTAGACCATTTTTTCATTAATTATTAACATTGGTGGGTCCATACCACAGGGAATGGTGACATCACTGCACTGCTGGTCCTGGTTTCTATAAGAAAGCAGGCTGAATCAGTGTTGAGAATTAAGCCAGTAAGAGGTATTCCTCCAGATTTCCACATCAGTTTCTGCCTTGAGTACTTGCATTAGCGTCCCTTAATGATGGGCTCTATATTGAAAGACCTTTCATGCCCAATTTTGGTTTTGGCAGTGTTTTCTAAATTTTTTTCCACAGCAATAGGATCTCTAAGGCAATGCTGTCCATTGTACAATTCAAATTATCTATTACCCCTGTTAAGTGCAGATTTGGGAACTTTCCTGGTTTTTGTTGTTTTATGACCATTCTTCATTTTATTATTCAGGCTTTAATGACCCTCTGTCTTCTTAAGCTTCTCCATGTGGGAATCCTAGTGAAACTTACCCTGCATAATAATGAATGCTTAGTTTCTTTGAACTTAGACTGTAAACCTCACCAGTTTGTGGAGATCTGGGATCAAATGTATTGGCTTTGCATTTGTGCACTTTTCTCTGACTCAGGAAGAAACTTGATGGCTGCACAAGTCTCTCAGCACGCAGAAGCAGGCAGTCAAAATGCACCAGCTGTTGGTATGAATGTGCAGTCTTTGAGTATAAACCTTACAGTGGAACTACTTTATCTCAAGGTAGACTGATGCTCATTTTCCTGAGAAACCACCATACTGGCTTCCTAGTTGGCTGTATATGCTTTCAGTCCCACCAGCAATGGAGGAGTGCTCCACTTCTCCAAATCCTCTCCAACAAAAACTGCCATTGGTCTTTTTTTTTTTATTTAAGCCATTCTGACAGATGTAAGATGGTATCTCAGAGTGGTTTTGATTTACATTTTCCTGATGAAAATATAAAACCAGCTGCATGTAAAACCAGCCCCTCTTTTTGTTCTGACTTCCTTGTGATAGACATTGTTTTTTGCAGTGATTATGTACTGGATTCCTCAGCCATTCTAGACTCAAATTTCAGTTCCCACAGGACAACTCTTTCCACCCACCCTTCCTCCTTATCTTCTAATATCATTTTCTTTCATGTGTATTTTTTTCTGGTTGTGTGTACATGAAACAAATGCATGTCTTGTGTCGATGGAGTTCAGAAGATATTTTCAGTTCACCTGGAACTGGAGTTATAGATTGTTGTTATGCAACACGTGATATCTGGGAGTTGATCCTAGGTCTTTTGAAAGATCAGCAAGTGCTCTTAACTGCTGAACCATCTTTCCTGCCCCAGCTCTTTACTATGATAGAAATATTACAAGAAAAGTGAGTTGTTCCCTAGACATTCAGAAGAGCTCTTCACATGAATATTTTCTTTATTTACAACAGTGTAACTAATTGTTTGAGCATTTTGATCATATTCACACCTCATCATTAACTCCACTCTCACCTCCCTACATACCCAACTTGAAGATTTCATCTTCTTCTTCTTTTTCTTTTTTTCTTCTTCCTCTTTCTCTTCCTCTTCTTCTTCCTCTTCCTCTTTCTTCTTCTTCTCCTTCTCCTCCTCCTCTTCCTTCTTCTTCTTCTTCTCCTTCTCCTTCTCCTTCTCCTCCTTCTTCTTCTTCTTCTCCTCCTCCTCCTCCTTCTTCTTCTAATTCTTCTTCTTCTTCCTCTTCTTCTTTTCCCCTTCATCAAGTCCAGACTGTATGAGCAACTAGTATTGGGAATGACATCTGCCCTTGAGTTTGGTTAAAGAGCATTCATGCCATTGAAGAGAACTGACCCTCTCGTAGCAGCCAATAACTTCTCATCTAGGGATTGGATTTTGTGCCTACCTCACCGCTCCATGCTAGGGTTTTGTATTATTTGAGCTTGAATAGTTCTTATTCACGTTTTCACAATTGCTGTGATTTCAAATGTACAACATACCTGCTGCATCTGAAAATTCTTTTATTCATGTGATCCATCACCTTTACCTCTTACATTGTTTTCTGCACCCTACTCCAATGAGGACCCCTGAGACTTGGGGCATGGTTATGATAGGTATATCCAGGGAGATATGTGTTTATTGTTCATTTCATTATCATACAAATTTGCCCTTTTTCGTTTACGATGATCTCTGTGGAATAGATCTTGCTAGAAGTCTGCTGTCTGCCTTGCCTCACTATCATTCAGACACTTCCCTGTGTTTTTAAACAATTGCTGAGTTAATACAAACAAATTTGACTACAATCTTCAAGCCTATTTACTTAAAAGTAAAATTTGTAGAAAATTTTAATTGATGCCAAATGTTTGAGTGAAGCCTGCCTGTTTGGATGGTGCTGAGTTTACCTGACATGGAATAAATTTAGATTGATCCATATTCTACTGCATGCCTCCTGAACATGCAGGAACAGCCTACATTAGACGCACCACCAACTCACAGTAAAATGGCCTAAGGTGCATTTCTAATAGCTTCTTTCATAGGATTGGCTTACTTTCTGCAAGTTTTGAAGGACTCCACAAACAATGAACTTGTGTCTAATCTCAGTACATAACTTTCTGTGAGTGTGACCCTGAAATTTCCTCCTAATTAGAAATTTCAGAATGAGAACCAGGGAAGTCCCATAATTGCATAATGCCTTCTTTAGTACCCGACTTAGAAACTGTACTCATGTTCCCCTCTTCCCTGTAGCCCTGGATAATTAATGCAAGAAGCTGAGCCTGATCTCAGAACATTTAAGGTCCACAAGAATGCAGGAGTGCAGTTCACAGTCTCAAACTCTCCTTAACTGCTCTCTCCTGCTTTTGTGCCTATGGGAAGAACTAAAGAAGTGGAGGGGACAGCTAAACCACAATGATTGAGGGCTGCCTTAAAGCCAACCTGCCACGAGAGTGGCCTGAGTGTCACAACTGGTCTCTGTGGGGTTGCAATCTGAGCCAGATAATCGGCCCCAAATCTATATCTGAGTGGGAGAGAAAAGATGAGGGAAAGATTAGCTATCGAAAATAAAGAAAAGTCAGAAAGACAGAATAAAGGTTGGGAGTACCCATCAGGCTATACTGAAATGCCTCTAGTTTCTTGTTCAACACTCATATACCTTAACCAAAAAGGGAACACAGTAACAAGTATATGGATCTAACAGCCTTTTCCTACACCCTTATTCTAAGGGGTCAGTACCCACAGCTTATCTACAAAATTTGTTCTCTATCCTTGAGGTCAGGAGTAGCCACACCTCAGATACATACTTCTCCTTCCCTAGCACACAGAGGTGCCAAAAACATATTCAACAAAATCATTGAGGAAAACCTTCCCAATCTGAAGAAGGACATGCCCATGAAAGTACAAGAAGCATACCGAACACCAAACAGTCTGAACCCAAGAAAAAAGAACCCTAGACATGTAATAATCAAAACATCTAACACACAGAATAAAGAAAGAATATTAAGAGAAGTAAAGGAAAAATACAGGTAACATATAAAGGCAGACCTGATTTCTCCAAGGAAACTCTCAAGGCCAGAAGGTCCTGGATAGATATTCTACAAGTAGTAAGATTTCACAGATGTCAGCCCACGCTACAATAACCAGCAAAACTCTCAATCACTATATATGGACAAAACAAGAGAAGAGAAATTGGGAGGTACCCTTGAACAAATTGGTAGTGGAGAGTGCTTCCTGAACATAACTCCAGTAGCACAGACATTGAAATCCATAATTGATAAATGGGACCTCTTCAAACTGAGAAGCTTCTGTAAGGTAAAGGACACAGTTGACAAGACTAAACGACAGCACACGACTGGGAAAACATCTTCACCAACCTGACATAGGGCTGATCTACAAAATATACAAATAACTCAAGAAACTAGTCACCCAAACTCCAAATAATTATTTTAAAAAATTGGCGTGAAGGAATGAATATAGAATTCTCAATAGTGGAATCCAAACTGGCTGAAAGACATTTAAGAATGTGCGCAACATCCTTAGCCATCAGGGACATGTAAATCAAACAACTCTGAGATACCATCTTACCCCTGTCACAATGACTAAAATTAAAAACACCAATGACAACTTATTCTGGAGAAGTTGTGGAGAAACTTCTGGAGAAGTTGTGGGAGTGCAAACTTGTAAAGCCATTTTGGAGTTCAGTTTCTTGGTTCTTCAGAAAAATGGGAATCATTCTACCACAGGTCCTAACAATTCCCGTCTTAGGCATATACCCAAAAGATCCACATTCATGCAACAGGGATATCTATTCAACTATGTTCATAGCAGCATTATTTGTAATAGCAAGAACCTGGAAGAATCCTAGATGACCCCCAAGTGAAGAATGGAGAAGAATATGTGGCACGTTTTCACAATGGAATACTATTCAGTGGAAAAAAAAAAACAATGGAATCTTGAAATTCCCAGGCAAATGGGTGGAATTTGAAGTAACCATCCTGAGTGAGTTAACCCGTTCACATAAAGAGGAACAAGGAATGTGCTCACTCATATATGATTTTTGACATAGAGCAAAGGATCACTAGCCTTAGGAGAAACCTCAGAGATTCATACAGGTTCCCTCATATGAGGGGAAAGAGACAAGATCTCCTGAGCATATTGCAAGCACATAGGGGGAACAGGAAGTGGACAGGGACTTAGGAGATTTAGAAGGGGAGAAGAGGAGCCAATGTAGGATCAGGTATATTGAGTCAGGGGATGGACAGATGAGAGGGAGAGATAGAGTGATATAGAGAGAGAGAAGAGAAGAGATATCATAGTAGAGGGAGCCATTACAGTTTTGAAGAGAAAACTGACTCTAGAGAAATGTCCAAAGACCTACAAGGATGTCCCCAACTAAAAATCTGAACAACAGTAAAAATGTAACGTAAATTCTCTTCCCTGATAATGAGATTGATAACTAATTTATATGACATCATAGAGCCCTCATATAGTAGCTTATGGAAAGAGAAGCAGACACCCACAGCTAAACACTAAGCCAAACTCCTGGATTCCAGGTGCGGAAAGGGAGGAGTGATAAGAAAAGGGATCATTACTAGGCTACAGAAACCCACAGAGACAGCTGACCTGAACAAGGTGGAGCTCATGGACCTCGAGAATGATAGGTGGGAAACCAGCATTGTACCAACTCAGACCCCCTGAACGTGGGTCTCAGCTAAAAGGCTTGGGCAGTCTAAGGTACCTCTGAGAGTGGTACCAAGATGTATCCCGGGTGCACAAAACGACTTTTAGATCACATTCCCCATTGAGGAATATTCCCTTAGACGCAGGAGGGAGGGCCCAGTCCTCACTCCAAATGACTTGACAGATTTTGGTAATCTCTCCTGGAAACACATCAGTCTCCCTGTGGAGTGATGGGGTTTGGAAGAAATGGGGGGGGGGTGTGGAATGTGATGTGGGTAAGGGGGCATGGGAGGGAGGGAGAGGGAACTGGGATCTATATCTATCTATATATATATATGAGAGCCACAGGCGATTTACAGCAGAGATTTGGATGGTGGTGAGTGAGGATTGAGCTAGCACTGGAACCTCCAGTCTGTGAATATAGCTGAGATAGTGTGTGTGTGGGTACACAGTCTGAGTGTTCTCTGACATTCTCAGTCCCCAAGTGTAACTGACTTAGGTTTTCATCTCTCTCTCTGTCTCTCTCTCTCTCTCTTTCCCCCTGCCTCTCTTTTTGTGTTTATTTTGAGACAGGATTTCTCTTTGTAACAGCCTAGGATATCCTAGAATTTTCTCGGTAGAACAGGCTAGCTTGAACTCACTTGGACTAGCCAAACTCTGCCTCCTGTCTGCTGGGATTAAAGGTTTGTACTACCACCTGGTAGCACTTTGGTATTTTATTACATCATCTATCTCATTTCTTAAAAAAGAAAACGGGGAGGGGCGTTGTTGTCCCTACTATCTTTTATTTAAAATGCTTTTTTTTTTAACTGAATATTTCCATGTATGCCTTCATGAATTTATATTTGGCATGTACATGCAAAGGTACATAGAAGTCAGAAAATGGTGTTGGATCCCCTGGAACTGGAACTACACTTAGTTGTAACACACTCAGTGCTGTGGATGCTGAAAATTTAACTTGGGTTTTCTGAAAGAACAGTAAGTGCTCTTAACCATGGAGTCATCACTCCAAC
Organism: Phodopus roborovskii; assembly: GCF_943737965.1. NCBI lineage: Eukaryota > Metazoa > Chordata > Mammalia > Rodentia > Cricetidae > Phodopus > Phodopus roborovskii. The sequence goes on along the minus strand of NW_026126905.1, from coordinate 116,512 downwards.
TCTCATCGCTGTTATCTTAATAACAAGACATGGTAAAGTCAGGATACCTAGTTTGCAGGCATTAGCCCATGGCACTCTTATTTCAAGACATGCTGAGACAGATATGTCCTGGTGGGATGATCAGTGAAATTTCTTTGAAGGACAGCTTGATCAAATGATGGCCTTTGAGGTGACCTACAAGTGTCTGATGATACCAGCCTGTGCACATTCACTAAACACCTGCAGAGCTAGCCTTTGTTCTAACCGCTGAGAATCTGACAGATTTCTCAGTGTTCACAACCTCTGACTTTACAAGGCAGGTCATGAAACACCTAAACCCCTGCCATGTGGGCTTTGTTTAGAGGTGACTCTGGGCCAGACAAGCACCCTACCCTGTGTGTGGACACAGTTATCTTGGGGATCTAGGGGACATACATACAATGGCAAACTATGATTATTCAGTCCTCCATTGAAAAACATGAAACAAGACTGAGAAAATATAATGAATATCTACATATATGTGACTCTGTTTCCGTCCTTTTCCTCATAGACTTCCTGTCTTTATCTTTCTCTGGGGTGGTGCTGGGGTGGAAGTGGGAGTCTTGCCACATTCCCAAACTTAGGTTTTTAGAGACAGCATCTCACTATGTAGCCCAGGCTGGCCTTGACTGCAGGCCCCACAACAAAGCCTTTCAGAGCTGAATGATTTGTGAAGGCTGTGGTAAAGAAAGAATATAGGCTCCTTTGAAAGAATCACCAGACAAGAATTGACCATTGGCTATGTCTCAGCTAGACAGGTATCTTAAAGAATGGGGCCCTACTTAATATCAAAGCTTTTGAAACTCTGACCTTGGGCAAGCCAACACCCAGATCCACTCAAGGCTTTTATAAATTACATGATGAGTGGTTGTTTGGTTATTGCAGTTACCTGATGTGTTGTGGTTTTGTGACATCAGCCTGAACAGGTGAAGATGTAGACCCATGGCAGGAAGACATCCCAGGCTCATGTCTGCAAACCAGGTGAAGTACAGTGACCAGTCACACTGGTTGGTTCAGGACACTGGCAACCCTAATCAGTGCAGCAGCTTCATGTGAGCCAAAGTACAAAAGGAAGCCTGGATGAGGAGAGTAGAGAAGGCACAGAGCCAGGTGTGAGGACCTAGTAGCATTTGGGGGATAAGCACCACCTTTGTGTGCTCCACACGGAAGCCTCTGAACATGGCCACATGTGTTTTGAGCAGCAGCTGAGACTGCATAAGAAAGGAAAGAGACAGCATAGTACTGAGCTTCCACAAGATTCCACAAGATTCAGCTTCAGCTGCCCTACTCCAGGAGCCTCTGTCCCTCTCTGCCTCCATTATTTAAGGCTATGCTTATGTCTCAATTAACACAGTCAAGGAGGGTCTGACACTATAAAAAGCTCCTAGAAATGGGCACAAGCTGCTATCAGGGCCTACAAAGAGCAAAATAAGGTCAAGTGTGTGGACGATAAGCATCTGTTACATTAATTAGGCTGCTGCTGGATACTAGCACATTGGATGGTTATTGCAGTCTATCAATCCTGTAGGAAACACAGGTAGTAGTATGAAGCTGGCAGGGGTTTCTGCCTGGCAGAAAATAGACTTGGTTCCTTCTTGTTCCTGGGGTTTAGACTCAGCGTGAGTTTAAGTTGGGAAGATACAAATGATTGGGGAAGGGTGTTCCAGCCAAGTGACCCACCTGCTGTTGCCCTAGCTCTAGGTAGATGGGTCTGTGTAATCAGATAGCCAATGAACTGCCAGTGTGGACTTCTTAGGGCTAGCTGGAGTTTTCTATGGCAGGAACAGCCTTGGAAAGTGCCTGGTCCCTGGTTTAGAAGACAGTGCTAGAGATCCACAACTCTGGATGAGGCCACATATAACATCTTTATGCCTTTCATATTTCACTCATAATTTTCATTTTAAAAATGTCCCTGAGATATCAGGAGGATGGTGGTGGCTTGTGTAATGTAAATAAAAAAGACAGACAAGGAAACACCTTTTGGTACTCAGCTGTGCCGAACTTGCCCCTGATATTTGGGACCTAACAGGCTTCTCCTGCCTCCCTTCCCAATTCCCTGTTCTCTGAGCCTTTGCTTGCAGGCCTGTCTCCACCTGTTTAGTGGTTCTAGCACTAGGCCCCAGCTTCTCCATCTAACCAGCCTACAATGCATGTGTGCCATAGTTAGCCCATCTTTCTTTGGGCCACCTGCCTGTGAGTACATAGATGATCAAAGAGGCATAGGATCATGGGTATTTTCATTCCTCATAACTTTCTTAGAGGCCATGGTGGAACATGCTTATATTATGCCTATAATGCTCACATTTGGGAGGCTGAGGCAGAGAGATCTGGTATTTTCCAACCAGCCTGATCTATCAAGGTCGAGATTCCATTGTAAGGAAAAAAATCAAAGCCAATCAACCAAGCAACAAAGGAAATCTTTTTAAGAAAGTGTGGGAATATAGGTCATCAGTACAGTATTCATCTTGCAGGTTCAAGGGTGGGTTTTAGTTCCCAGTGTTGCAAAAACACAGAAAACCATGTTTGTGTGCCTCTGCATTGGCTGGTTGTGTGTGTCAACTTAATACAAGATAGTCATTGGAGAGGAAGGGGCATTGGATGATGAAATGCCTCCTTGAAATCTGGCTCTAAGGCATTTTCTCAGTTAGGATAAATGAGGGAGGGTCCACTCCTTTGTGGGTGGTGCCATGCCTGGGCTTGTTGCCTAGAGTTCTGTAAGAAAAGAAGGTGGTAAACAACACACCTTCATGGAGTCTGAATCAGCACCTGCCTGCAGATACCTGCCCTGTTTGAGTTCCTGTCCTGACTTCCTTCAGTGATGAATAGCAAAGTAGAAATATAAGACAAATTAACTCTTCCCTCCCCAACTTGCTTTTCCATCATGGTGTTTTGTCACAGAAAAGAAACCTTAACTCAAACAGCCTCCAAAGCTAACCCTGGTCTAGACTACAGATATTCCTCACAGATCATGTCTACCTCCTCACTGGTCTTATGGTCCTTGTCCTGGTCTCTCTGGTCTACCACTCCACCTCTTGCCCATTTTCCCTGACTTTTTCCCAGACCACCCATAACCTAAAGCTTCCAACTGCACCTGATCAGGGTAGCCCCTGCGTCATAGCCCATGCCAGTTTTCCTGTCTGCCTTACTCTAGTGTAGACATCTGACCTCACTCTTACATCAGTTCCCAGAGGACATAGGCATCTCTCTTCCCTGCCCCAATCTATAGTCACAAGGCCTCTTCTCCACTAGTCACTACCTTACTCATTGAATTGGGGAGGACCTATGGGGTGGGCAAGCAGATTCAAGGCAACCACACCCTAATGACTAAAACACAGTTGAACCCCTGTTTTCCAGAGATTCAGGGAAGAGATATAACCAATATTTTGTAAGGTGGCAGGAGATAATAAAATACTGTTTTTTGTTTTGTTTTGTTTTGTTTGACACACTGTAATCTTTCAGACTACGTGTTTTCTTGCTTTAGGTTTGCAGTTCTTAGTAGCCTGGGACTTACTCTGTGGTATAAGATTACTAGGGTGATGCTCACATTACCTCAGGTAACTGCTAAGCTTGCATTAAATAGCACCCCCCCACCTGCTTTGTATGTTGAGACAGGGTTTCTCTGTGGCTTGGAAGCTGTCCTGGAATTTACTCTTGTAGAACAGGCTGGCCATGCACTCACAGATGTCTTCCTGCCTCTGCCTCCCTAGGTTTAGAGGCCTGCACCACCACCACCTGGCCAGTAGCCTCAATCATGGTTCTTCCTAGCTGCTAAGCTTGCAATTAGTAGCCTTATTCATGGTTATTGTTGTACTTCCTCCAACTCCTTCTTCTTCTTGATAGTGCACCTTCTGAAGCATTATAAAAACGCTTATTGTTTAATAATATACATATGTCTTGAGCAGGAAGTTTGAGAAAGTTAGGAGGGTGGGGATAGAGGTGAGGAATGGTTACTCATGTTAAATGCTGGCAGGAGGGAGGTCAAATGAGATGAATATGGTCAGTCTTAGGCTTTGCAAAGATGCATCACATAAATGAGTTGGTGTTTGCTTGGTGGAGGCAGAAGCAATGTAGTGTTTACATTCCATCCACCATCCCAACCAACCTGCCTCATCTGAGTCAGTCCTGCTGCATTCAGTCCATAGTCCAATGTCACAGCCCTCACCTCTTTTATGCTTCTGTCTCTTCATCCCTTTCTATGTCCTCATCTTCTTCCCTTCCTCACTTCTCTTCTCCTGGGATCTCTGCCCAATGTAATAAAAAGACAGAAATATTTTCTGTGAATGCATATAAAGGCTGAGGCCTTTGCTCCTGAGTACTATCTGTGTCAAAATCTTACTGGGCACAGACTGGTGAACCCTTAGGGCCCTGTCCATTCTGGATGTCTTGCTCCTCCAACACCTTTTCTTTTGAAGTGCATTTCTGTGTTTGCCTACTTATCCATTCTTGTCCTTCACAGCTCATGAGAAATTATCAAGGATGTAACTGACTCCAATTTGAATTTGTCTAGCAATCTTATTAATGATGTCTAGTTAAGACCTACAGGCCTATGAGGTTAATTAAATGTACAATTCCAATACAGTTCTATCAGAGCTCCCTCTATTAAATTAACACTATAACATTTGAGAGATGCCTTAATGAGGTATTATAGTTACGAAATGCAAACTAAATTAATGCTAAAAACATTTCAATGAGCCTTCTACTTTAACTGATGGATTTGGAAAAGAAACTTCACTTTTATTCTTCAGAACCAGAAAGACTAGTCATTGGGTGATCCTTTTGGCATCCATTAAATACTGGCTCAAGAATCTATGGTAAAATCAGACATCAGGCCTGGAAGAGCATTAGATGCCAGCTGGAATGTGCCATCACCATATATTGGTGACTGCAGGGCTGGGTGTCATATTAACACACAAATAAGAGTTTCACTCCTGGAGTCTGACTCAGAATGGCTGAAGTTCAGCACAGGATGCAGTGCTGTTTAATGCAGTGCAGTCAATCCAGGAGCCTGATCTCAGAGGCCATCATGCAGGCAGGTTGTCCCACTTGACAGGTGGAAGCAGTATGGGTCGATCAGTGGCCTCTTCCCACTGAAAAGCTCACTGCTGCTCAACAACTGGTACATGAACACCTTAAGGCTGGCCACATTCTATCTAGTACTTCTCTTTGGAATACCCCCCCCCATCTTCGTTATTAAAAAGAAACCAGGAAAATGGTCACTGCTGAAGAACCTTAGAGCTGTATCTAAAACTACGGATCTCATGGGGCCCTACAGCCAGGCTTCCTTCACTTGTTGCAGTACCCTTCTGATACCTTTAGGACTGCTTCTTTACTATACCTTTGCATCCAGAAGACCAAAAAACATTTTGTCTTTAGTATCTCTTCTCTAAATTCTCAAGCACCCATGCGCTGGTACCAATGGCGTGTTCTTCCCCAAGTTATAGCCAATAGTCCCACACTCTGTCAGTCCTTTGTTGCCTCTGCCATTTCAATAGTTAGAGACTCATGCCCACAGATAAATATCATAGATTATATGGACAATATCCTTTTAGCAGGACAAAAAGTGGAAGAGGTATTATCTTGTTATAAAGAACAGTGTGATGATCTAACAAAAAGGGGGTTACAGATAGCCCCAGTAAAAGTGCAACTCAGAGATCCCTAACCTATCTAGGTTTTCAGATGTTTGAAGACAGGATACCCTCTAAAAATTTCATCCTGAGATTAGACAGGATTCGGACACTGACTGTGACTTTCAAAATTTCTTGGGAGATATTCATTGGCTATTAACTGATCTAAAAATTAGCAAGGGTGAATTAAAATCCCTTTATGATATTCTCCCCTGCAATTCAGACCCCACCTCGCTTTGATAGATTTCACTGAATGTTGTAATACTATAACTCTCGTGGAACAATTGATAGAGGTACAACAATTCACATTTCTGGATTACTATCGCCCATTATGGTTCATCATTTGTAAAACAGCACAGGTTACCATGTCAATGTTTTGGCAGACTGCTCCAATACTATGGGTCCATTTACCAATAATTCCTAAGAGTGTGTTAAATCTCTATTTTCAGTTAATCTCAGACAAAATTGTCATGGGCAGAAAACAAGCAAAAGCCTACTTTGACTATGATCCAAACCTGATTCTTCACCCTTACTCCAAAGAACAGGTTGACTGGCTCATGGGCTCTATAGAGAGCTGGCCCATAGCATTGGCTGACAGCTCGAGGGAAATAGATAATCATTATCCCCCCAATATATTAATTGACTTTGCCTACTGTCAAGAGTTTATTTTCCCTAAAATTACCCTCTCAAATCTTATCCCAAGTGTGTTAACAGTGTTTACTGATGGTTTCTCCATGGTAATAGCTGCTTTTGAATGGAATGATGAAGTCACCAACTTTCAAACTGGGGCCTCGTCTGCTCAATTGGCAGAACTACAGAACTATATGCTGTCATAGATGTCTTCACTGCTTTTTCAGATCAACCAATCAACATTTATATTGACAGAGCCTATTTTGCATGATCAGTACCACTCTTAGAGACTATAGATCAGGTAACAAAACATCTCTGAAACTGGTAATCTCTTTAGGCAGCTAATTTCTCTCATAAGAACTAGAACATTCCCTTTTATTTATGGGCCACCCTTGTGCTCATTCAGGTCTCCCTTGATCCTTATCCAAAGGGAATAACTTAGCTGATCAAGCAACCTGCTCTTTTTGGCTCTGCCTTCTGATTCCACTCAAAACACAGGCATCGAGGCAGCATTCAAAGGACACTCCTTACATAACTTCAGTGTCCATACTACACACACACACACACACACACACACACACACACACACACAGAGAGAGAGAGAGAGAGAGAGAGAGAGAGAGAGAATGGTAGGGTGAGGTTCCCCTCTTATTGCAGAAGCCGGAGGAGCCTTTGTGACTGAGGGGTCAGGGCTGCCCAGTGAGACTTGGAATCTTGAGGAATTCACAGCCTGAACTGCATGACTAGGCAATGGTGAGTGGCAAGGCCTTTAGAAAAGATGGATGTACCTCTGTTGCTCTGGGTTAATGTCAAACAGTCTCATGTCTCTCCTCTGTTTGTCAGAGAGGCCTTTGGATTTCTTCTGCTGCTGCTTTGGCTTCTGGAGAGTGAAATATTCCAAGACTACAGCATTGCTCTGCAGATGGCTGTCAGAGTCTAGTTGACTCAAGTGTTGTATTCTGTGCCTCAGGAAGGCCCTCACAAATGCCTCAGCCAGGTAGCTTCCCAGCTCCTGCTCAGAGACTTGGTGGTATGGTCCCCTGTTCTGGTGTCAGACACCAGGACCCTCATACCCCATTCCTGAGAGCCACCATCTTTGCCTAGCTTTCTGTCTGTTCAAATGTTTGCTCCACACAACAGCCAAGGCATAACAGTAATGCTTACGCTAACTGTGACACTACCATACTGCTGCCTGGTCAAACACTGACTTGCTGTCCTGCATCTTTGAGGTTCCTCTTGGGATCATTGAAAATCCTTTGTAATGCAGTACTTCTCTAACCCTGTGTGGAAGGAAGGTTGAAAAACGGATGAGCCAGGTCATTTAATAAGTCAGGACCACAAGACTAGACTTAAGGGAAAGGGAGCTTGGCTTTTTAGGAAAACGAACCATTCTAGCACCAGGGGAAACTGCCTGGGCTTGCAGGGAGGACAAGGAGGAGGAAAGGGGACACTGAGCACCAAAGTTCTCTGTCCTTGTTTTTCAATCATGCAGACCTCATGTTGCTGCTATTGCAGAAGTGTCCTCCACCCCTACTATGAGGCACAAATGTGAGTGTTTCTCGGGCATTACTCACTCTCAACAATAGCACACCCAATATTAAGTCATAAGTGTTCCTAGGAAACACTAAGTGAAACTACTCACAGTTGCAGTCTTGTAACACTGTAGTACCACCTCCTCTCCAGTTGGGGCAGCAACAGTCTATTCTTCCCTGGACAGCAAGTACCTCACTTTGCTGTCATCTGCTGCAATCCTGGGTAGTGCTCTTTCCTGAACCTACTGGTTGGGGAATATTATTTTAAGTTGTATCTTTTTTTTTATGCTGAATTTGTTTAACTCTGTGAAGTTGTGTTAATGTGCTTTTCTAAAACAGGAGATGGTCTAATAAAGAGCTGAAGGACAATAGCGAGGCTGGAGAAAGGACAGGTGGGGCTGGCTGGCAGACAGTATACATAGGAGAAAGGAGGAAGAGAGGAAGCAAGAAGAGAACAAAGGGAGGAGGATGTCATGAACCAGCCACTCACCGAGCCCAGGAGTAAGAGTGAAATAAGATGTGCAGGAGTAACAAAAGGAAAAAGCCCAGAGGCAAAAGGTCGTTGGAATAATTTACAGTTAAGAAAAGCTAACTAGCAGCTGCCCAAGCTCAGGTCAGGAATTCATATTTAAGAATAAGGCCTTGTGTGTGATGTGGGAGCTGGAGATGTGTCCCAAAAAAATGTAAGAGTAAAACTCTTACTACACCTGCCTCTTTGCAGAGCTCTTTTGCACTAACCAGACAGTAAAATGAATTCTGAGACTTACTGCCAGCTTTAGGTTAACATATCAACAGTGACTGATACTTTCTCTTTGCTAAAGGAGGGGTTAAAAACCAGAACACACAATCTTTGAGGTACTTCAAGACAGGGATGGCTAAACAGTCCATCACAATTATCAGGAGAATTTAGTTCATTTAAGTACATATGTCCTCCCTATGGAAGGGATCACCCTCCCTGGGGAGCAGAAAGGGGATGGGAAGGGGGTTGGCGCAGGGGATGAAGAGGGAGTCAGGATGTGGGAACTAGGATTGACATGTGCAATAAGCTTGTTTAAAATTTAAATAAAAAAAATCATTAAAATGTGCGAATGTGGTCTCACTTTTATCAGTAAGTACAATCAATTAAAGGTTTACTGACCTTTTAAAATATTCATGTCAAGCACAGTCTCTCTCTCTCTCTCTCTCTCTCTCTCTCTCTCTCTCTCTCTTCCTCTCTGTTTTGTTTTCTTCGAGACAGGGTTTGTCTGTGTAGCCCTTGCTGTCCTTGTACTGGGACAGCCACCTGCCTCTGCCTCCCAAGCTCTGGTTTACTTAGTGCCTGTCAAGTAGTTGATCTACAATGACACATAGATTCATACACTCATAGGTGTTTGTACAATTTATTTTAGTCTCATAAACCTTTCTAAGCCATTAGGAATACAGTTATTTTCTTTTATGAACATATTGAACATATTAATATTGACTTTGTGTCATGCCAAAAGGACACTGCAGGGTTATAAATCATCACATCATAAGCTTAATCTGCACAGTGTTCTCTCTGCCCTGTAATGGTGCTCCAGTGCTCACTTCCACATTGGCACCTTCCGTGACACCATGGAGCCTCTTCAGTCTCTGTCAAACAGGCTCCTTGGCATTAGCTCCATGGCTGAGGGAAGGGTCGCAAAGTGGCCTCCTCTGTGAGGGTGCAGTCTGTTTCTAGTGGTCACTACAGTTTCTGTCTCCCCCTGGCTGCAGCAGTCTTTTTCCTGGTCAGGATAAATGAATATAGGAGGCAAGCTGTCATGGAGAGGTCTCTGGGGTGTGTGGGGACTAGGGAGGCTGAAATGAGCCTGAAATAGTGGAGGTAATGGCTGTAGGCAGGATTAAGGATGGTTTTTTGTTTGTTTGTTTGTTTGTTTTTTTAGTTTTTCATGACAGGGTTTTCCTCTTTGACAGCCCTGCCCGATCTGAAACTCACTCTGTAGTCCTTGTGGACTTTAACTCAAAGATCTGCTTGCCTCTGCCTGCTGTGTGATCATATTAAACACATCTGCCACAACCCTCCATTATTTCTTTTTAAGCAATGGCCTGATATGACCCTGGCTGTCCTAGAATTCATTCATAATATTACTAGGCACATTGTGTATGTAAAAATAAAAGGATTTTACTTCTGTTTCAACTACTAATCACTTTTATCACCTTGTGTAAGGTATCTTTCATATGAGTAAAATCAAAGAGTAGCTTTTCCTGGATATCGTCTCAGAACTTTTGTTTGTTTTTTTAATTACTGTCCCCTCTGAAGACAAAATCTCCTTGTTTAGCCCAAACACTTACTATGTAGCCTAGGCTGAGCTCAGAAGTGTAATATTCCTGTCTCAGCTAATGGCACGTTAGAATTTACAGGCCTCTCTCACTGCATCCAACTCAGAAAGCATCTTTGAGATTGGCAGTGTGACAAAAGATAAAAAGTGAGTTTCGTGGCTGTAGAACTGGGACCCAAGGGCCCAGCCCATCCTGCTCAGGTAGCCTGGGTTCTGTCAACACACTGCCCTTAATTTCTGATTTAACTTGGACAGTGGGTGAGGGAAAGCAGTGGATTACTAAATAGTGAGCACTATGCAACATTTTAAGTGAAAAGGAATTCTCAGAGGAACTTGGGCAAATAGCACCACATCCTTGTTTAAGAAACATAGGCTTTGTAGATCTTTGGGTGATCAATGTGGCCATTTTGATCTTAAGCTGTAAGGCACATAGGATTTCCAGTTTGAGGCCAGACTGATAACATCAGCATGGACACCAAATGTATTTTGATTACAAAAGCCTGCTACTAGTTTACCATCTACCAAATTGTTTTTGAGAAAGTGCCCATAATATGTGAACTCAATAATGTACACCCTACCTCTTTTTTTGAGCAGAATCTCCCTATCTATGTAAGCCTGTCTACCTGGGGACGGGCTATGTACATCAATTGGGTACAACCACACAAAGATCCACCTGCCTCTATCTCATGAGTGCTGGTATTAAAACTTTTTAAAAGATTGCTTGACAAAAATTGTACGTATTTATGGCATTTATAATGACACGTTGAAATTTATATGTTATGAAATGGTAAAATCAGGCTAAGTAATCCATTAAAGTCATATAATTGTTTTTGTAATGAGACATTTAAAATTTCAGTGATTCTTTCAAGTATATGATGTTACTATGTCATACATTAGATTATTATACGTAAACATTTGTTTTCCTTTAAAAAGTGACTTAGACAATAGTAGCCTATGGGTGTATATCAGTGAATGAACACATATACATCCAGTCCCTGAGTTATATTTCAGAACTGTGGGGTGTCGGGTGTTGGGTAGACAACAGACAGCATGGGAGTCATTTCATGGGTTATAGAATCAAAAGTAGCATGGCATCTGTGGTTTCAGCCACACAGGCAAATGTCTGGCTCTTTCAGGTTATTAGTATTTCTCTTTTTAAAATAATTATTTTTACTTTATTGGTGGTTTTTCTTTCTGTGTTCTGAGTCCAGGTTTCTCCGCTCTCCTGGAACTCACTTTGTAGACTGGGCATAGTTGCACCTCACAGAGATCATCCTGCCTTCCTACCTAGTCCTGGGAATATAGGTCTATGCTACCATGCCTCGACTTATAGTGTTTTGAGTGCATTTAGGTACGTGCATTGTGTATGTATGTATAGGTGGTTTCTGAATAGGTCAGAAAGGGGCACCAGATACTTTGGAACTGGACTTAGGTAGATAGTTGTAAGCCATTATGTGTTCAATGTGTTATTGAATCCTGATTCTCAATAAGAATAGCAGGTTCTCTGAGCTGCTGAGCCATCTCTCCAGCCCAGTAATTAGGAATCCTTTAATGAACACTTTTCAAATACATAGCATAGCTTTGGGTAACAGTCAGTGTATCCTGTGATTCTCAGATTACAGTAGGGTAGCAGGTTCCTCAGAGAGACATTACTTACTAAAATATTTGCTCTGTAGGAAGGAGGTGCCCCCATTTTATCATCTTCAGAAAACAGTATATGAAGACAGATAACTATTAGAATTTTTGTGATTATTATTTATACTACCAAAGTACTTAGAATGGTATTTGACATGGATGGACTAAGCAAAAGAAGTACATGCTGATTTGTTTGGTAGATTAAATATATCATATTGGAGACCAAGAGTGCATACCTATAATCCTGGCACTTAGGTGGGCCAAGAGGACAAAGACATTGAAGCTATCCTAGCATACCCACTGAGACCCTGTCTGGAAAAGTAAATGAAAGGTGTGAAAATTTCTGATTTCTAGGCAACTCGTAAAAGAAGTATCACAAAGATGAGTACTTGTAATCTTTGTTTTTTAAAATGATTTTAATCACTCTGTGTGTGTGTGTGTGTGTGTGTGTGTGTGTGTGCGCGCGCGAGTGCACGCATGCACTGTTTGTACTCGAAGGCATAGAGGCCAAAAGACCATTCCACTGGATTTTGAGTAAATGTAGTTTTGTTCCACCAAATATGGGTACTGGGTCCTGTTAAAAAAAAAAAAAAAAAGCAGCAAGTGCTTTTATCCTCTGAGCCATCTCCCCAGCCCTTAGTATCTGTATTTTAAAGAATATTCTCAGGTGAGGTGTGCTTACATAACAGATAGGATAGGGTCCCCTAAAAGATTAGATAGCCACAATATGTAGAACAGTTACAGAAAGGCAAATAACACCAATTGTACACAGAAACGAATATACGAATACATTGAAAGATATTACAAGTGGGTCAGGAAATATTTTTTGCCTTCTTAAAAATATCCATTCAAAAACTCACACCTTAATATTTTTCATCTTCATAGCAATGAGCAGTGAAGTTCGCATCATGGATCTGCAAGTAATTTTCTTCGCATAAATCTGTGAAATCTCTGTGAGAATTTCAGTTTCTGTGAAACTGTAGTGACTCCATTCACCTCCACCATACTACAATGATGAGTTGAAGTAGGATTGGTGAGATGGCTCAGCAGGTAAAGGTGCTTGCTATTTAAATCTGACCACCTTAATATCTCTAAATTTCACCAAGACAGAAAAAGATGGATCCAGAGAGTTGTCCTTTGACTTCCGCAAACATGCTGGGGCACATATATACCAGCAATCACACAGGTACTCAGTACAGTTAGTAATAGTATACTTCATTCATCATTTAAAAGTGTATTTTACATACTAACCAAACTTTCTCTTCCTTCTCATCTTTTCCCTTCCCCCACCCTATTCATATATTATTCATCTACATTCAGATGTGGTAAGGCCTTCCATGGGAATCAAGAAAGCATGACACATCAAACTGAGGCAGGAACAAGCTCCTTCGCACTTCCTCAAGGCTAAACAAGGTATCCCACTATAGGGAATAGGTTCTAAAGAGCCAGCTAATGCACCGGGAACAGGTCCAGTCTTGCTGCTAGGGGCCCCACAAAAGATCAACCCAGATGCAGAGGGAATAGGATGGTCCCAATCTGGCTCCCTAGCAGTTTCTCCAGATTCCATGAGCTCCCATAAACTTTGATCCCCCTTGCTCATATATTCCCTATCCCTCTCTTGGAACCAGACTCCCAGTGCTTGGCTATGGTTCTCCTTATCTGCTTCTATTAGGTTCCAGAGGAAGGCTTTACGATGACAATTTGAGTAGTCACGAATCTGAGTATAGGTGAAGGCCAGTTCAGGCACCCTCTCCTCTATAGTTAGCAGTCTTAGCTTGGGTCAAACTTGTGGATTACAGGAACTGTCTGTGGCACCAGCTTTCTCCCAAACCCATAATAGCCTCCCTATCAAGATATCTCTTTCAACACTTCCCCTTATCCCATCCCTAATTGTACCATCCTGATCCCTCATAGTCTCATTTTCCTGTCTCTTTCCTTGTACTCCTCTACCCTTAGTTTACCCAGGAAGTCTCATATATTTTTCTCTTTCCAGAGAGCTCCATGTGTCAAGAGGCATCTATATTGTTTCATGTTCTGGCTATTACAAATAATTATGGTATGAACATATTTGAGCAAGTGTATTTTGGTCTGATTGAGCATCCTTTGAGTATATGCCCACTAGTTGTATCACTGTGTCTTCAGGTTGATTGATTCCCAATTTGTGAGAAAATGTCCATACTGATTTCCAAAGTAGCTGTACAAATTTGCCCTCCCACCAGCAGTGCAGTAGTGTTCTCCTTACTCAACATCCCCTCCAACATAGGCTGTCATAAGTATTTTTCCTTTTATCTTGTCCATTCTGACAGGTATAAGATGGTAACTCAGAGCCATTTTGATTTACAATTTCCTGATAGCTAAGGATGTTGACACTTCTTTAAGTGTACCTTGGCCATTCATGATTCTTCTGTACAAAATTCTCTGTTCACATATCTACACCATTTGTACCATGATTATTTTGTAATTTGATGTCTAGATTCTTGAGTTCTTTATGTAGTTTGGATATCAGTCTTCTGTCAGGTGTGATGCTGTTTAAGATCCTTTCCCTTCTGTAGGTGTTATTTTGTCTTACTGAGTGTGTCCTTTGCCTTATAGAAGGTTTTCAGATTCAGGAGGTCCCACCAGTATGTCTCTGTAGGTAACACCTTGCTACATTTCTGCAGATTAGTTATGCTTGCTGTCTTGTATCCTCAAGCTGTGGTTTCAAAGACTAAATAGCATTTTCATATAGGACCTCAAAAAATAATCTTCAGTTATTAAACACATGGGTATTTGAAAATATGCTCTCTACTGGGCTTACTTTTTCCTTCTGATTTTTTAATTTCATTTATTTTTATTTTCATGCACTGGTGTTTCTCCTGCATGTATATCTGTATGAGGATGTTGGTACTCTGGAACTGCAGTGACAGGCAATTTTGAGCTGCCATGTGGGTGCAAGGAATTGAACCCAGACTGGTGCTCTTGAAGAACAGCATGTGCTCTTCACTGCTGACCATCCCTCTACCCAATTACTTTTACAGTTGTCATGTGTCTCTGTGTGTTGGCATGTGTGTAGTGGTGCACATGGGTGAAGGTCTAAGGATAGGGATAGGAATTGGTTTTGTTCATTCACTGTGTGTGTCCCTGGAATCGATACCCTGTCATCAGTGTTGGCAGCAATCGTATTTACCCCTTGTCTTATTTAGGGTTTCTATTGGTGTGAAGAAACACTATGACCCAATTCAATTTGTGCAGGCAAGGATTTATTTCTCATATATGCAGTGTCACTCTCCATTGAGGGAAGCCAAGGCAGGAACTCCAACTGGGAAGAATTCTTGAGGCGGGAGGTGACTCAGAGGCCATGGAAGAGACATGCTTACTGATTTACCCTCATTTCTTGTTCTTTCTGTTTTCTTCCAGAACCTAGATCAAAAAGCCCAGGAGTGGCATCAGCCACAATGGGATGGGCCTTCCCTTATCAGTAAATACTTAAGAAAATGTCCTGCATATTTTCCTACAACCTGACATTCTGGGGGCATTTTATTGATTGACACCTCACTTTCCCCTGCTCTTATGTAACTTAACAAATGTCAAGGTGACAGAAAATTAGCCAGTGCACCCACAGACCATCTCGCTGCCATGACATCATATCTACAGCAAAGGGCAGAAATGTCTACTTTGACTCAAGGTCAGTATTCTGACATAACTCATCACAGTGGGCATGGTGGAGTGCCTCAGCTCATGGCAGTGGAAGTGTGTGGCTGTGGCAGTTCATTTCATGGCTGATCAGGAAAAACCATCTGGCCAGAACAATGTCTGGGTTGTAACCTTAAAGGCCACTCGAAATTATTAACATTGCCAAGAAGGCTTGACTTCTTGCAGGTACCATAGCCTCCCAAATAGTACCACCAGATAGGAAACAAGTGCTCAAAGGCTGAGCCTATTTTCTGATAGCAGATTCAATTCATGTGTTCCATTAAGTGTAGGAGATCATTTTTCTAATCACTCTGGTGACAGTGGGAATTACTGTCTTTTCTACTGGAGATTCCTCTTATGAGAGCCTTCTCCCAACAGCCTGGTACCACAGCCGTGCCAGCCCCAAATAAGACAAAAAGAGTATGTATTACATAGAATGGTGTTGGTCTGTTATTAGCCTTTCTTATTGGCTAGCTCTGTTTTAAATATTAACCCATTTCTATCAATCTAAGTATTTCCTCGTGGTCTTATCCTACCGGAGAGAGGATCTGGAGTTCTACCCTGTTTGATCCTAGAAGTTGAAAATCCTACTACCTCTGCCTGAAAACTCCTTGTCTCCTAGTCCTGCCTTTATTGCTTTCCTGTTGGCCAGCAGTGTTTTATTCATTAAGCAATAAGGGGAACATATTTACCACTTCCAAACATATTCACCACTTCCAAAATTACTTTTTTGAAAGGAATCATCTCCAAGTATGTAATTAGAACCAAAGGGACATGAGAGTTGTAATCTACTAAGTTTTATTACTCTTTTATTTCATTCATTGTTTGAAAGGTGTATGCGTACATGTTCCACAGTCTGTGCAGTCACAGGTTTATAAGAGATCAGTATCATGTCCAGTTCTGGTTATTTTCAATGGATACATGGATGTGTGAGAGGCAGGTCATTTTTTCTTTCCCACTAGAAAGCTCTGTGTGTAACAGCATGAGAACTGCAGAATGCGAGTATTTCTCATCTTATCCAAAACTTTTGGACATGGGTGTTTTGATTGAACAATCCTAATCTGAAAACTTAACTGGAATTGATCTGATGTGAAGGTTTTTCTGGGTGTTTACTTTTCTTTTCTTTTCTTCCTTCCTTCCTTTCTTTCTTTCTTTTTTTTTTTTTTTTTTTTTTTTTTTTCTTTTTTTTTGAGACAGGATTTTTCTGCGGTTTCAGAGGCTGTCCTGGAACTAGCTCTTGTTGATCAGGGTAGTCTAAAACTCATAGAGATCCTGCTGCTTCTGCCTTCTCAGTGATGAGATTAAGTTGTGATCACCAATGCCTGGCCTGTACGTTTTTCAAGACACTTTGGATTCTTTTTTTTTTTTTTTCAGATCTTGGAGTGTGGATTCCCCTGTGCTTGCTTCAAATGATGACTTTGAATACTCTGCATGACAGCTCTGCTTAACAGATGATACCCAGCTTCATCCATGCCCTCAAAAATAAAAGACACAGATTATGAACTTTTTGGCTGTGATTTTGCACTTGATTCAAATTCTGGCCTCAGAACAGAGAGGACTGGTGATAGAGCTGGAGTGTTTTGATGGAGGAGAACATGGATACAGTGGCAGGAGCATCTGTCAGGTTGGGTGGTTTAATTATTGTGTTTCTGTGTATGCATGTGTTGTCACCATGTCATGTATTTGGAGGTCAGAAGAGAACTTGTAATAGTTGCTTCTTTCCATGTCTCATTGAGTTTAGGATATTAAGCTCTGGTTGTCAGTCTTTGTGCCTAGCTCCCCTACCCAATCACTCATTGTGCTCTCTCCATTGTTTTACTTTAGCAATGTCACCAGAAGCCATTGGAGAAAAGACTCTGACATCAGACCTTATTTCCCTCACTTTATTTTGTTGTGCCCCACAATGTTGTGGATGGAACCCAGGTTTACCACTTGATCAACAGATGTACTATTGAGATTGAGCTCTCCTGCAGCTCAATACTGGGCAGTCTACTGGGCAAACCATTCCTGCATTGAATAGTAGACACACTGGGAATAGAACTCACATGCTGGGTAACATGCATCGCTTTATTCAGGAGCGATGTACTAGGAATGTCCTTTAATATGGAAATGCAATCTACAATATAACAAGGAGTATAGAAGAACATATCCAAAAGCAATATAGATGAAAATGTACCACATTTAGTATTTGGAGTCATCAACAGTAGAGGCTTTTACACATATCATGCAAAGCTAAGGTCCTTTTTTCAATTGCAATTCCATAGACTTTAACCCTGTGTAAGTCACTTTTCAGGCTTTCCTGAACCCATGTTGTCTATAAAAGAGATTCAGGAGATTTTTTTTCCTAGACTGTGTCTCATTATATAGTTCAGATTGTCCTGGAACTCACTATGTATAGACCAGAAATGACTTGAACTCAAAGAGATCCACCTGCCTCTGCCTCCCAAGTTCTGGCATTAAAAGTGTGAACCACAATATGACAGGTTTTTTTTTTTTAGTCAATTTTTAAAATTACCTGGAGTCTTTCTTTGAGTTGACCGTACTGAGTGAACTTGGTTTGGTTTTCTGTGATAGGCTCACATAAATTGAATCTCTTTGGCTTTGGTAGTCATTCCTGAGACACCAGAGGTGTTTCCAAGGGTTCTTATTATAGGCGGCAAGGGCATGCACTCAGTTCATACTTGCATCCCCATTTCTGAGAAGCTCAGTTTCAGAGAAGTAGATGCTGGCCGCAGGCCTCATATTTTACTTTGCATCCTTTCTTGCTGGCTCATAATATTGGCAAGTTAGAGAGAGAATGGAGTAGAAGCAAAAACTAAAGATAGCCCGTGTTGCTTCTGTCCTGACACCTAGCTGGAATGAAGACAACAGCCCCCCCCCATATCCTTCAGGTTCAGAAGTCCTGGAGCTACTTTAGTCTACCTCTGTTCGGGAAAGAGGCCTCAGCACAGCTTCTTATAGCAGTTTATATGGGACATGCTTTCTGAGAGTCAGGGATACTTTTTGATTCTCCTACATCCCCTGTCCTTTAATATGGAAATGCAATCTACAATACAACAAGGAGTATAGAAGAACATATCCAAAAGCAATATAGATGAAAATGTACAGATACAGGAACCTTCATGTTAGCCTAGGATAAGACAGTACCATGAGAGGCAGGATACTGCAGGTTAGACAAGGATGGGACAAGCTATGAGACACAGGAATCTGCAGATTGGACAAAGGGAGAACAGAATCATCAGTGCAGGAAACTGCAGTCTAGGCCAGGAGGAGACCGAACCATAAAATGTAGGAAACATCAGGTTAGATCAGGAGAGGACAGAACTGTGGATGTCCTAGCTTTCTGAACTGGAATAGAGTCGCAAGAGATTCTATGACAGACACCTCAAACTACTTAGAGGAAAACATGGGAGAACACACGATCCTCAAAATGGGCTAAAACCATGGTCTTTGTTTTCACTGAGAGCCACACATATAAAGGAAGCACATGATAATTGCTGAGCATAAATCTACCCCAGGGTCAATGCAAACGTCCTGCTTAGTTGTCAAATAAGCAGTGGTCTGTTAGATTAACCCTGGCAACTTTCAATGTACTAGGAATGTGTTCTGTCACAAGCTCACTTCCTTCTCTCCTTTTTGCCTTTTATTTGGAGGCCAGGGTAGGGTGCCCAGTCTAGTCTTGAAGTGGGGATCTCCCTGCCTCATTCTGTCATGTATATGGCATAACAGGTCTGCATCACCAGGCCTAGCAGCAATTATCTTCGGGCAGCTCTTAGATCTTTCCCTGAAGATGTTGCACATGGAAGTTGCCATCTTTGAGTAATACTAGCCATCAAAGCTTAAGGGTCTTCGGGATGATACTTCACTGGACCACTAGATGGCAATGTAGAATCAGAAATGACACAAGGATTGTTGCCTTCTTCCTGAGTTAGGGCTTGATTTCCTTCCATGTCTTTTAAAATCAGGATTACCCACTATTTCTGAACATCATAGCTGGTTCTTTTGAGAAGGAGATGTGGGACTTCAGATCAGAGACATTTCTGTGTCAATACTTCAGCTGAATTTTGATTTAATGCCTCAACAGAACCAGATGGCTTGAATGAGACATAGGATAAAAGGAGAAAGGACAAGAGATATGGTTATAGATAATATTCACGAATTTGTGGCTGCTCAAGAGAGTGGAAAGTCAGTAGGCAAGCCACCCCAGATTTTAGTGAGTGCAGCACAGGGCTGCCCTGATGAACACAAAGGGGTTGTCTTGCCACTCTGGCTTTGTCTTATCCATTCATTAGTTATTTTTGATATTATTTTTTCCTATTTTTGAAAGAATTTTCTTTCCTGCTATCTTGTTATTCTCAGAGGGGGGCATTCATATCTGCAGAGTGTCTGTGCACTACACACGAGTAATGTGTTCACTAATGTGAATTATATGTGACCACATACTCAGGAATTTAAGTTGCCAGCATCATTTTCCTGTAACATGTAGATTTCAGAGAGAGGGAGCTGAAATCCCTTAAGGACATTGTTACTAACTGAGATTCTCATCTCCTTTGGCACATAGTATATGTATGATTAAAGATGGAGGTTTCTGTTCAGTATGATTGCTCCCCACTTCAACCAAAAATAAACACAGAGACACTATATAAATTATAAAGTGTGGCTGATGGCTAAGACTTTTTATTGGCTAGCTCTGTCTTAATTACTAACCAATAACTACTATGTATTTCTATATGGCCTTTTCTTACCAGGGATTGCCAGGTACCTCCAATCTTCCAATCTCTCTAAATGCTTCCCTCTCTCTCCTTCCTCCTTCCTCCTACAGCTGTGCCTATACCCCCTGCCTGGCTATTGCCCAATCAGTGGTTTATTCATCAATCAAGAGAGAAACATATGTATAGAAGGACATCTATCATTGTATGTTGGTACTTATTGGTGCCATCTCATTTGAATTTCTGTATTTTCTTCTCAGCACCATAGGAGACTTGTTGTTGTAAGAGGGCCTTAAGGCAGGGCTGCAATGTGCTGGTGAGTGTGTGTGTGTGTGTGTGCAGACAGCATTTGCGAAAGAGTAAAGTAATGACTGAGGAGTTGGGCTATGTCCTGTCTGTCCTCCACAGGTATAAGCATGACAATGATGCATACCTGACTCCTTCATCTGTTCTTCCTAGTGTAGCCATGTTGAATAAATCTCTTCTCTCTGCTTTACAAAATTTCTTTGTCTACCATTTTCATTTTAGATATTAATTATATGTATGTTTGCACATGTGCATATGTGTGAGCATGTGGAGGTCAGCTGATAACTTGCAGGAGTCCATTTTGTCCTCCAGCACAGGTTCCAAGGATCATTCTCAGGTCTTCAGAGTTGGTGGCAAGTACTTTGACTTGCTGTGACATTCACCTCTCCCATAGGCTCATACCTTAGAATACTTGTTCCCAGTAGGCCACAGTTTTGGGGAAGTTATGAAACTAATAGGGGCAAGGCTATATAGAGAAAGTATATCATGTGGGTGGGCTTTGAGAATTTACAAACTTGTCCCATTTCAGCTTGGTGTCTCTGCTTGCTATGTGAGGGTATTGTGTGGTCTCTCAGCCTCATGCTCCAGCCACTGGCTGCCATTCAGCCTCTGCCATTATGGTTCTCTCTTTCTGGAACTGTGAGCACAAATAAGTTTTCATCTTCTCCTTGCTTTTAGTCATGGTCAGAGCAAGATCATTTGGTTCCTGGCCTACTGGGTTCAATCCCTTTGTAGTGACAGAGTCCTCCTAAGTCATCCAGTCTGCAGATCTCAACACGTCACAGTCCTTACAAGATAAGCTTAGCCATCTCTCCTCAGTGGGCTGTTTAGAGAGACAAGTAATGATGAAGAGTAGAGAAAGGAGATGTGTTCTGTGTGACACACTGTGCAGAGAAACAGAGGTCCATTCACACTCAATCGCACAGTCCAGGAGTCCTGAAGTGAGGTTGATATTTAAATGGAAGGCAAGAGGCAAGGATACCTAAGCAGTCCTGGCCAAGAGTCCCACCCATCATTGACTCCTCATTAGCTCATTTTTGATCCTCTTATAAAGTGGTCTTATATGTTTTTGGAAATGTGTAAAATGTCTTTTCAGGAGGCAGTTTCTCTTCTGGTTGGTCGAGGCTTTGCCCTTTCCTTCCTCCAAGATAAGACTGTGAGGAGATTCCAATTGCTTCAAGTATTTTGTTTCAATACTCACTAGCCAAATGGAGTGCCAAACATGGCTGTCTTTGGACCTTCTTGGCTCCTGCCAGGATGTTGAAAAACAACAATGTGGCTTCTTCAGAGGGCATCAGTTTAGACAACTTGGAGAACATTTTGTGGTTTTGATCATCAATGAATTGGTGTGTGTGTGTGTGTGTGTGTGTGTGTGTGTGTGTGTGTGTGTGTGTGATAATGTGTAATGGTTTAGTACGCTAGAATTTCAAATATATAGCACAGTTTGAGTTGAGCTAGTAGTGTGGGTGCCATAGATACATTAGAAATGTTCATTCTGGACATGTTCCTATGGATAAGAGAGGGGAAAACACAATAAAAGAACACAGAGTTTTTCCTTGTTTGAAAGTCTCTCCTCACATGCTGTAAACATAAATTTCCTCTTGTTCCCTCCTAGGGATATTCCTTGAAACCTTGAGTCAGCAGGGGTCAGCACTTCCTTCTTTCTCTCTTTGTTTTTTGAGACAGAGTTTCTCTGTTCTGTAACTCTCTCTGTAGACCAGGCTGACCTTGAACTCACTGAGACCTACATGCTTCTATCTACTGAGTGTTGGTCAGCATTTCCTTCTTTTCCATAGCTACTGGGCAGAATTTCTGTAACCGGAGTCTCCTTCCCACAAACCATAACAAACAGAACTATATATAAATAAGATAAACAAATCAGCGAAGTCAAAGGCAAACATACAAAAAAACCTCCCCACACAATACATTCCTTCCAAACAATGTTCCACTTCCAATCTTCCACACCAAAAGTAATCAAGGAAACCCAACAAAAGGAAACACAGAGTGGGCAGAGATATTTTCACATGAAATCAAGGGCAAAATAGCTTGCCAAATCTTTCAAAGCATGGCTCATACTTGTGATCTGAGTAATAAGGAGACAGATAAGAGGGTCAGGAGCTTGAGGCTACTCTACTTGACTTGTGTCAAGAAAACCAAACTAATGAATCAAAGAAACCAAAACTTCTTTCCAAAGAAAGCATCAAAGGAAGTAAGGTTGCATGGGGCTAGAGAGATGTTGAGTGGTAAAGAGCTGTGGTCACTGTTCCAGAGCACCTAGGTTAGATTCCCACCACACACATGGTCGTTAACAACCACCTGTAATCCAGTTCCAGGGGCTCTAATGCCTGCTTTTGGCCTATTCAGGCACTAAGCTTGCATATGGTTTGTGTGTATGTGTGTGTGTGTGTGTGTTTGTGTGTGTGTGTGTGTGTGTGTTTGTGTGTGTGTGTATGGGTGTGTGTGTGTGTATACTGGCAGAACAAAAAGAAAACCTGAGGAGAACACTCACATATACATTTTAATTACCAAAAAGTAGAAAAATGGGTGAAGTTACTGAGTTTTGTTACTGGGGAATTTGAGTATCCTGGTTGGTTAGATTGTCAACACAGTGTAGTTATATGGGAAAAGGAACTTGAATTGAGAAATTACCTTCATCTGGTCTGTAGGAAAGTTTGTTGGGCATTTTCTTGGTTAATGATTGATGGGGGAAGGCCCAGCCCACAATGATTGTGGTCATCCCTAGGATGGTGGTCCTGGGTTCTATAAAAAACGAGGCTGAGAAAGCAATCATGAGTGAACCAGTAAGCAGCACCCCTCCACAGCTTCTTCTTCAGCTTCTGTCTCCATGTTCCTGCTAGACTCTATGCCCTGACTTTCCTTAGTAGTATAAGCAGAGAAATTAACCCTTCCTTTCCCAGATTGAGTTTTCTCATGGTCTTTTATCACAGCAATAGAAATCCTAACAAAGACACTGTGACTTCCACATTGGAGTCTTTAGTCTTGTTAGTAAAGAATTTAGAAATAGACTCAGAAGGGAGCTTGAGGACATTTTTAATGTAGTTTGAAATGAAAACAACAGGGCAGGCAAGCTGTACATCTTGGCAACTGCCTGGTGAAGGGAAATAGAGGAGGAAGAAAGAGAGCCATACTGGTTGTAAGCAGTGACATGGGAAATAAACAGCTACATGGGAATTGGTGGAAGGGAGAGGGATTTTAAGAAACAGAGTGAGAAAGCCCAATATATTCAGGAAAGCATACTGTCTTAGTTAGAGTTTCTATTGCTGTGAAGAGAAACCATGACCACAGCAATTCTTAACAAGGTGGTAACATACATTTTCAGAGGTTCATTCCAATATCACAATGACAAGGAGCATTGTGGGAAGTGTGGTGCCATGAAAGGAGACGTGGTACTGGGTTCATCTTGGCTTTCAGGAAACAGGAAATTGACTGAGATGCACTGGGCAGTATCTTGAGCTTAGGAAGCATCAGAGCGCAGCCCATAGTGACACACTTCCTCTAACAAGCCATACCCATTCCAATAAAGTCACATCTCCTAAGAGTCCTGCTCCATATGACCTTCAGACTACCTCCCATGCCAAGACAGTGGCCAGCACCAGAAAGAAAAGGAGATCAAAAAAAAAAAAAAAAAAAAAAAAAAAAAAGGAAGAAACAGGTATGTTTTTCTGAGTGCCTGCACTGAGAAAGAGTCCTGGGAAAGACAAGTCATTGCCTCACAGGGGAGGTCAAGGTCAGTTATCCTCTTTGTCAGTGCTGGGAGCTGAAGCCAGTTCTGTGGAAGAGCAGCCAGTGCTCTTAACAAGTGTGTCACCTATTGTGGTTGAATAAGAATCAGGATAAACTAATAGGCTGAACAGATGCTTATTCAGGGAGAAATAACTTACAAGCTAGACAGATGAACACCAGCAGGATCTACTGGATGCTGTCCTCTCCAAGCAAGAGAACTCTCCCAGGTTCCTCCTCAGATCTAGTTCCCCAGGTCACTTCCACCCCTGTCTCCACCCCCAATGGGCATGGTCAGTGCCACAGATGCTGACAAGGTGAATAGCTCACTACAGCCCCCTTCCACCCCCAAAAATAAATCTTATAGAAAGGGAAAGTAGAACCCTTCCTTCTTTGGTATGATAACTCTGCTGAATTCCCTAAATCCTTTTCTGTAACCTTGACTGTCTAATGGGAGAGTGGCCACAAAGGAAACTTCTCCTTGCTGCAGCTTACCTAGCCCTCATCCTTTGTCCCAGCCCATTTTAAACATCATCTGGAGAGCACTGTTTCTTGGCGGAGTGCCTTGGGTGAGGGTTTGGGTAGTATGGACAAATCCCATCTCTTCTAAGAGTTATCTCCCCCATAAATTAGTGGGGAGGCCAGTCAGGATATAGAGCTGGAAATAACCTGAATGGTCTTCTGCAACTCTCTAGTTAAACCAAAATGTTTTCTTAGACTATTACTATTTTGATGATGAAAACTGTGTGGCTGCTAAGCCAATTCTACCTGAGATAAAGCGACCATTTTTGTCAGTATGGTTTGAATGAACCCTTATATGGTCAACAAAGCACGGTGCCTTTCTTTGATGAATGACACTTTGAATTTGCTTAAACAGTAATTTAACCTGATTATTATTAGTTCCAATGTATGGAACCATCTCTATAACTTGAAAAGCTCTGAAAACATGATGAGTATCACTATATGAGTTAAATGAATCATTCATTCAAAGCTGAAAAACTATTGCAACAGTTCGTAATTCAACTATCTGAGCTGAAGCTGAATCTGTCCGTACTACATATTTTTTCCCATCAATAAATAACATAAGCTGCTTTTCCATCAGAAGAACCATCAGTACATACTAACATAGCACTTTGAACAGGGTTACCCCTTACAATTGTAGGGAATACAAAAGGATGCATTAATGCATATTGCAGCAGTCTATGAGCTGGAAACTGATTATCAATTTTTATCAAAAACTGAGTAAAAGCAATTGTGCATGAATCACTGTTTTGAAATAACGAATCAACTTGCTTTTTGGTATAGAGAACATGGATTACATTTGGTTCCTTGCCAAAATATCTCCTAGACTCCATGTGGCATTTTTGTACCACATAAGCTACTGCTTCACAATAAGGATTTAACACTTTGTCTGGGGAAACAGGTAAATGCAACCATAACAATGATCCCTCTTGCCATAAGACAGAAGTCAGACTATGCTGTGTGGGAAACACATAAGTATCCCATGGTTTTGCATAGTCAATATAGCATATCTGTTGATGCTGGATTGAATTCTCTGATTGTAAGAGAACTTGTCTACTCTCTTCAGTTAGCTGTCTAGGTGAATTGGGATCACTATCTCCTTTCAGGATATGGCTTAAAGGTTTCAAATCACCAATAGGTGCTTTTAAAAAAAGGACGTAACCATTTAAAATTTTCTAACAACTTCTGAAAATCATTCAATGATCATAAGCTATCTTTTCTAATTTGTAATTTTTTGAGGCCTAATTTCTTTAGGATGTAACATAAGTCCCAAATACTTTTGAAAACTTTCTACTATGACTTGTAAAGTTTTCATTAGCTGACATGGTCTCATTTGCATTTTCACTGATACCTTTCTAGGTGGAGGGCCAAACATGGCCTGCAGTTTCCTGAGGCCTCCTTTCAATAGCTTATCTCAAATCTTATAATAACCTCCATTCTTTCAATTTCTTTTTTATCCACCAAAATTTAGGAAGATTTTTGTATTCTCTCCTCTTCTAAACTCTTTTGAGCCATCCATACAGATTTCTCTGGCTCTCAGCCCACTCTGGCTTTGACCATTCCCTATTGTTTCATTCTGCAAGACTGAAAGTCATTGGAGATGCAGATCTCCAACCCTTATCTCTCTCTCTTGCAATTCAAGTAGTACCTATTGTTGGGATTCACACATTCACAACTTCACAACCACACTTCAGACACTCACATGTGTGGCCACACCTTACATTTTTCAGCTCTCCTTTTCTTTAGACCAAGATTAGTTTGTTGAAGTAGAACATCTTGTAATGCAGCTGTTGTAACTAAATCTTGAATTATGAACATCCAAAATCTGAACAAATCCCAATATATGTCACTTTTTTCCCCACTTTTTTTCTTTTTCTCTTTTTTTTAAATGTTTTTTTTTTGAGTCCTTAAAACACTTTCTGACAGGCTGAATTAGTTATTCCATACTCTTGACTGGGTGTTGGACATGGCAGCAGCTCCTAAAGCAGCAGACATCTAGGTCTCCTCCTGCCTTTGCTCTCTAGGCCCGGGCTGGCCTGCTGCAGCTCATCTGTGACTGTAGCTATTTGAAAAGCAAGAAATCACCATTGTAGCAACTCTGAGTTCCTGCTGACCTAGTGCTTAAGCCTGGTGAACCTTAGCTCCCCCAAGAGCTGGTACAGCTCTGAAAGAGCTATGGTGGCAGCTTTTGGGAGGATGCCTCTCATTGGGCTTCACTCCAGGATCCTTAGGAAAGTCCCTGTCTTTCCCTGAAGATAAGGTCTTACTCTGATCTGCACAGGCACTTAGTGGCTTCTAGGATAGCATCTTATGCTCATCCTCCTCACTTTTACTAGCCTGTTGAATGGATTTTAAATAGCCTTCGAAAGTTTCTGTCTTTACTGCAGTTTCCTGTTCCTCTAGAATTTCCTTTAATTGAAATTCTAATTCAAACTTTCTCTTTTTTCTATTTTTCCATTTATTTTTTTTTCTATTTTCTTTTTTCTATTTATTTACTTATTATCCAAATAAGTCCCTGCAGGCACAAGGGATAACCCCTTACACTTACAAAGCTTTTCAGTGAGGACCTCCAATTTCTGTAGAAACCCGAGAAACTGCGGACTGTGTTGAGGTTAATAACACTGTAATCTCTTGATATTAAAGCGTATCTTGCATTAATTCCAGAGAGTAATAATCTAATCACATTCTTAACTGATTTGAGTCACTCATGTGGACCGAATTCATCCCTACACCCTAGGAGTAGCTTGATAAAGTGGCAGCCAGGCCCCATCAAGTCTTATTGCTTAATTAAAAACAAACTCCCAAGTAATTTTTTTATTGATATATATTTATATATTTTTACTTTGCCATAAAATAAGAGTCTCTCATGTACACAGTCTATGTATAAAAGATAATAGCAATAACAAATGGATGTAGAGGAGAGTCTATTTCTGAAGAGAAAGGGGACCGGTGGGGTGGATATGAGGGGCAAGTAAGGGTAATATGTGAATATAATCAGATGGCATGAAGTACATTCATGAAAACATTGTAATGGGTCCCACTCTCCCAACCTACTTTGTCCCGGAGTAGTTCACAAAGCCCTCGCCTTCTGCAGCATCCTGTCTTACCCACAAAGAAAGGTCATGCAGGATGCTGAAGCCCACAAAACTTTCCCTTGTGTTTTTCCAAGATTTGTGAAAGGCTTCTATATCATTCAAATTCCTTCTAGGCCCTGGCAATGTTTCTATTTTTCATGTTAGCCACAAGGTTTCCTCAATGATTAACACCACTGATTATTTTCTATTTGGACCGTTTTTCCATTTTTTCTATTGTCTTGTCTGTTTTTTTCCTTATGATTGTGAAAATTTAAAAAGTACACCTGGATAAGAATTATTGATATATATATATATATATATATATATATATATATATATATATATGTAAAATATAGATATAATTCCCATCTGGTTCTGTGAAGTCTTTAATTTAGTACAGTAAGAGTCTTGTCTGGGTCTTGCTTTAATTAGTATTTGTTAAAAAGATTTATTTGTTTTATGTGTGTGAGAGATTTTTGCTTGTATATGTTCACCATATGCGTACCTGGTGTATGCAGAAGCCAGAAATGTGTATTGGGACCCCTGGATTTGGAGTCAGGGATGGTAGTGATCTGCCTGTGGGTGCTGGGAACTGACCCCAAGTCCTCTGCAAGAGCTACAAGTGCTGTTAATGCTGAGCCACTCTGTAGCCTCTTGCTTTAATTTATTAAGAGGCAAGAGACTAATTAAGTAATCCAGGCTGACTGACCCCATGATCCTCCTGCCACAGTCTTCCAAGTAGATTGAGTTATGTCCCAGTGTCACTTAGCCTAGCAAAGAAGTTCTTGTTATTTACTAGTTATTATTTCTACTTGTTACTTGGCTCACCATTTAGCCCAGGCTGGCCTTGAGATCATGGTCATCCTACTTCACACTCCTGAATTCTTTGGTTAAAGATGTGTGTTACCATACCTGGATAACAAGATGAACAAAAATTCTTGGTTTTAATGTTTGGTCCTGTGTTTTTTAAGTCAAACTAAAAATACAAAGACCAGTGGCTACAATTTCCACATTGTTTTATTCCCAGAATAGTCCTTAAAAAATGTCACATAATAGGCAGGAGAGATGGCTCAGAGGTTAATAGCACTGGCACTGGCAGCTTTTGCAGAGAGCCAGGGATAATATCACAGCATCCACATTATAGTGGTTTACAACATCATTAACTCTAATTACAGGGAATCTGACACTCTGTTCTGGCCTCATCAAGCACCAGAATAGATACTGTTAGCACCCAGACACACCATGTTCCCTGGGGGACCTGACAGAATGCATCACCCTGTGCACATGACAAGCAGTGTCATGGCTCTGGATACAGCTACAAAAGGTCCCTTTAAGAGAGAAGCTCCACTTACTTCCTCTCTTTCCTGCTGTCCCTCTGAAGAGGCAGACAGGTCTCTGTGTGTTTCTCTTTCTCTCTCTCTGCTTTCTGGTTCTTTCTTGTCTCCCCTCTCTGCCTTCCCTACCCACAGTAAACTTCCCACTTATGTTGTGCCTACATGACTTTTACATCTCAACTGCTATGGGATCTCCTAAGGTCTCCCTCATGCCACATATTAACATGTCTCAGGTCCCCCCAAGGATGGTCAATGCCCCCCCTCAGGTCGGCAGGAAGCAGTCTTGAATACTCTATGCCCTTATTCCCCTAACCTGCCATGCCTGACTTCTCCCATTTCAATACATAAAGCAGGGGGGAATGTTAGCATCCAGGCACAGCTTGGCCCTGCCCCTTGGAGACCTGGCACAGTGCATCTCCCTTCCACCCATGGGAAGCAGTATACTGGCTCTATGCATGCACAGGAGCTCCCTAAAAGAGACTGGCTCTGCCTATTCCCTCTCTCTTACCTGCTGTTCCTCTGAAGAAGCAGACAAGTCTTTGCTACCCCACCCTTTAACTCTCACATCTCTTCCTTCCCCTTCCTCACTCTCTTCCCTTCTCCCAATAAACTTCCTATATAAGTTCTGCCTTTTGTCCTATGTGTATCTCACATGCCATGGGATCTGCTAAGGTTCCCCTCCCACTGCATATAACAACACATACATACAACTGAATGAAAAATTAAATAAAAGGAGGACATAGCTATTAACGTATGGAGAAGCATTTTATTGTAGATATAATGGAGAAATCAGGCAGAGGGAAGGCTCCAGGTTGCACACACTGGCAGACTAAACCAGACCACAATAGGAGAGAGGGAGAGAGAGCAAGTGAGGAGCTGTCAACCAAGGCTTCCCAGGTCAATAGACCAAGAGACTGGCACAGCCAAAATGGTTGAGTTATATAAGGACCAAGCTGCAGGAAGGGAAGCAGAAGTCCAGACCCTGGGAGGGTGAGGTTTAGGGTGGAGTGGGGTGAGAAGTGCTGGCTTTGTGACCTAATATTCTAGGCTTTTGTGATGATAAGGGGTGATGTAATCTCTTTTATAACTACTTCCTGCTGAAATTGGGGCATTGATGTCAGGGCCCAGGAAGGCTGGAATAATGGTGAAAGGATGGGAAAACAATAGAGGGTAGGCTGTTTGGCTCCCTGTGTGGGTCCTGCAGGACTACCTGAGGCTAAGGAAGTGCATGTTTGCCTTGGAGCAGTCTGTGCTGCAGAGCTTCAGGATAGTCAGAAATCCAGTGAGATGCACCTAGGGCTGGCACATTCGGAGCAGTTTGCTGTCTTCAGTTGGTTGGAAATCTGTTGGGACAGAAACACACTTATCTTGGGTGTACATCTCAAATGTCCAGGTCTGGTAGCTGAGGGCAGGAAGTCTCAAGATCAGGAGGAAATAAAAACAAACACTCTCCAAAAAAATCACACATAATATAACTTCTCCTACTCAAGTCACATTTTCCCAGTTTAAGAACTGGAGATGAGGCTTCTGGAAATTATTTCTTTCCAGTGATGAACTAAAGTCATAGAAGCAAATGGCATATCTTTACAAGACAAAACCCTGTCACAAAGGAAGGAGGGTGGCTTATGTGGGAGTGAAAGACAAAGAAGTAAAGTTAAAGAAACCCCTCACTTGAAAAGTCTAGAGAAAGGTCTAGAGACGTACACAACTGCCACCAACTAACAATTTGAGCAACCCTGGAAAGGCTACCATAAATGCCCTTCCTGGATAGTGAGATCACCAACTAACTTGTCCATGGAGCCCTCATCTAATACCTGTTGGAAACAGAAGGAAACACCCATACCTAAACACAAAGTCGACCTAGAATCCAGAAGCAGATGGAGAGGACAAGAAGTGTTGTGGAAACACATAGAGATGGCTGACTTGAACAGGGAGGAGCTAATGGGACCCCAGACTGATAGCTGGGGATCCAGAATGAGAATGACTCAGGCACCCTCAGCCAGAGGGACTGAGCAGTCTAAGGGACCTCAGACAGTGGAACCAGGATGTATCACTGGTGCACAAAAGGACCTTGTGAACACATCCACTATGGTGGGATACTGCCTTAACCTCGAGACAGGAGAGAAGTCCTAGTCCCTACTTCAAATGACCTGACAGATCTACATGACCCCACCTGGATGGCATTAGCCTACATGTGGTGTGATCAGGGTGCATGTGTGGAGGCAGCGAGTATAAAAGTGAGTGAGTGAAGGAGGAAGAGGGAACTGCAATTGACATGTAAAATAATAAATTAAATAAAGAAATTAAATAAAAAAAGAAAAGAAAAACTCAATATGTCAAATAAGAAAAAAAAAAAAAAGTCGGTAAAACACTGGGACTCAGCCTCTACATGAAAGTCAGCAGCTAGTAGGAAGGAAAGCCACTCCCCAAAGGGGAGCACAGGCAGAAAATTGCAGAGAGAGCGAGAGAAGTGGATTCTTGGGGGCTGGAATGGTGTCTCAATAGGTAGGAGCACTTGTTCTTGCACAGACCTGTGTTCAGCTTCCTCAATCCACTTGGAAGCTCCCAACCATCCTTAACTCCAGACCCAAGGGACCTGACACCCTCTTCTGACCTCTGTGGGCACAAGACATCCTCCTGGTGTCCATACATACCTGGAAAATGCTCATACACATAAAGATAAATAAGTCTAAAAGATTAGAAAAGTGGAATTGTACAGGGTGTAGACAAACCACTATGTCAGCCAGCCCTGGACTGCTCTGACTTCTCAACTCACTGTGTGTATAATAAATTAGTTCTCTTTCTTACCCACTGTGCAGCTCAAATTGGCCTCAACTCATGATCCCCCACCTCTGTCTCCCTGTGGGATTATAAACCTGTGGCACCACACCTGACTGCAAGTTTCCTCTTACCAGTTCAAATTTGAATTTCTGATACTTGTGACTGGAAACTTCTGAACACATGAAAGATTGTGATCATGTTTTCGCTCAATCAACCATCAGAAGTATTGATGTCCTGACTTTACTGAGGAGTAGCCACACCCAAGTGCAAAGCCTCAACCAGGGCAGCACATCCCTCCTCCTGTTCAGAAAGTTAAGGAGACTGAAGAATGGATCACCCAATGCAAGTACAAAAAACAAACTCAAAATTGACCTGTGCTTTAAAAACAACGGTACAGGCATTCATCATGTAAGTGAAAAGGATAGAAGCAGCCATAATTCTAAGAAAATGTGAATGGAAAAGTTATGAATCTGCCTTTCCCTGTCTTAAGAATACTTTCCTCTTATTTTATACTATGTATTTATGTTTTGCTTTGATTTTTAAGACAGGCTCTGTCTCTGTATCCCAGCCTTGTCTATAATTCATGATCTCCCTGCTTCAGTCCTTCTAGAACTGGAATCACAGGTGTGCATGTTCAGGAGCAGTCTTTGTCGGGCTGCAATCAGAGCCAGCCCAGCTGCCCCAAGTCCATACTTGAGTGAGGGAGTGTGGACAAGGGAAAGGCTACCTAGAGACAATAAAGAAAAGACAGAGAGACAGAATAAAGGTTAAGATGACAGATCAGGCAATACTGAAATACCAAAAATTTATTTTTCACCACTCTTATATACCTTAATCAAAAAGGGGAACACAGTATAATGCATATGGAACAGACTTTTCTTCTTCCCTCATTCTAAAAGTGCAGTAACCACACCTTTGTTCCAAACTTCTCGTTCCCTAGCCGTGAAGTCAGGAGTAGCCACACCTCAGATTCAGATCTGATGTTATTTAGACTAAGACACACAAACATCCTACTGTAGCCACATCTTTGACCTTTAGGTCTTAACACTTGCTGAAGACAGCTTTGAACTCTGTGTTCTTGTGCCAAGATGGGAACCCACAGTGCACCCCATGTGCAGCCAAACTCCATTTTATTCACTGTCAGCTATGTTCTCACTTGGAATTTCTCTCCCTCTCTCTTTCTCTCTCTCTCACTCTCTGTTTTTTTCGAGACAGGGTGTGTCTGTGTAGCCCTGGCTGTCCTTGAACTGAGACAGCCACCTGCCTCTGCCTTCCAAGCTCTGGTATACTTCGTGCCTTTCAAGTAGTTGATTTACAACGACACATAGATTCATACACCCATATGTGTTTGTACAATTTATTTTAGTCTCATTAACCTTTCTAAGCCATTAGGAATATAGTTATTTCCTTTTATGAACATAATAATAATGACTTTGTGTCATGCCAAAAGGACACGGTGGGTGTATAAGTCCTCACATCATAAGCTTAATCTGCACAGTGTTCTCTCTCCAGTGCTTGCTTCCCCTTCCTGGCACATCTCTTTTCTGCTCAAGTACCAAGTCCTTTGTTATGTGACACTTTGCCTAGGAAGCTTCTCATATGACAAAGGATGAACAGCCAGGCAGTGGAGGGGAGCAGTAGTTATCCATGCAGCAGTGGCCAAGAGAAACTAAAGGCCTTGGATGCACCTCTTCTAGTTCTCCTGAGCATCACTAGTTTCCATGGGGATAACACACACTCATCTTGACATCTATTCTAGTCTAGAGATTGAGTTGGGTAGAATCACACTCTGTGTCTCTATTGCATTTGAGTACTCTGAGTCAATTCCCTGGAAGTTGTGTTGTGACTTTGTTGTGACAGGTATCCCTGATTCAGCTTCTTTTTTTCAACCCTCTTTTCTTTCATCTGTTCCCATTTCCTGTCTCTCATCTAGGCTTCCTGCGGTCTACTATGAAGTCTACTTCAGGCCTCACTTACTCCTTCCCATTCTTTGTTGTGTTCAGCAGCTTTTAGCCACCAGGACTCTTTGTTGTTTACATTTCTCCTGGAAAAACTCTTGTGCAAAGGAAACAACATAGGCACTGTGCCCACACAGACTTGCCCCAGGGAAATCGATGTGTGGCAATCACACATCCAATTTGGCCCCTTCCATGACATCATGGAGCAGCTTTGTCCTCTGGAGGACATGCACCTTGGGTTTAGCTCCATGGCTAAGGGAGGGGCAGTGAAGTGTCCTCCTCAGTGGGGGGTGCAGTCTGTTTCTCATGCTCATTATATTTGCTGTCTCTCCCTGGCTGCAACAGTTCCCTTGTTGGTCAGGATAAAGGAATATAGGAGGCAAGCTTTCATGGAGAAGATTCTGGCGAGAGTGCGAACTACGAAGGCGTAAATACACCAGAAATGTTGGAGGTAATGACTGTAGGGAAGTTTAAGGAAGTTTTTGTTTGTGTGTTTGTTTGTTTTTTTAGTTTTTCATGACAGGGCCTTGCTCGACCTGAAACTCACTCTTACTCCTGATGGCCTCTAACTCAAAGATCTGCCTTCCTCTGCCTGCTGGGTGCTCATATTAAAGGCATCTGCCACAACCCTCCCTTATTAATTTTTAAACAAGGGACTCATACGGCTCTGGCTGTCCTAGAATTCACTAATCACATTGTGTAAAGATAACAGGATTTTACATGTATTTCAACTACTAAGCACTTTTATCACTTTGTGTAAGGATAAAAGACAAAAAGTGATCCTCATGGCTGTAGATCTTGGACCCAAGGGAACAACTCAGCCTGCTCAGGTTGTCTGGGTTCTTCCAAGGCACTGCCCTTAATTTCTGATGAGTGCTATTTTAACTTGGACAGTGGGTGAGGGAAAGCAGTGGTTTTTAAAATAGTGAGCACTATGCAAGCTTTTAAAGCAAGAAGGAATTCTCAGAAGAACTTGCGCAAACAGCACCACATCCTTGTTTAAGACACAGAGCCTTTGTAGATCTTTGGGTGATCATTGTGGCCATTTTGATCTTAAGCATTAAGGCACATAGGATTTCCAGTTTGAGGCCAGTCTGATAACATCAGCATGGACACTAAATGTGTTTCGATTACAAATGCCTACAACTTGTATAGCATCTATCAGAGTGCGTTTCAGAAAGTGTCCATAACATGTGAACTCAATAATGTACACATTACCTCTATTTTTGAGACAGAGTCTCCCTATCTATGTAAGCCGCCTACCTGGGAACTGGCTATGTACATCAATTGGCTACAATCTCACAAAGATCCAACTGCCTCTATCTCATGAGTGTTGGGATTAAAACATTTTAGAAGGTTGCTTGACAAAAGTTGTCCATATTTATGGCATTTTGAAATTTACATATTATGAAATGGTAAAATCAGGCTAATTAATCCAATAAAGTCATAATATTGTTTTTGTGGTGAGATATTTAAAATTTCATATACTTTTAAAAACATTTAAAAGTATATGATGTTCCTTTATTTTTTTAAATTTTTAAAATTTATTTTATATAACAAATTCCATTTAAATGAAAACAAACATTTATAGACAATATTTGGGAATTTGGGCGTTGTTCTTTCCAAACTACTTCCTGCTGGTAAGGGGCGCTGTGATGGGGGATTCTAAGAAGATTTAGAAATCCTGGCTATAGTCTGTAAGGCTGCTTTGTCCAGCTGTTTTGAATGTAGGATCACCTCATACTCTGTTTCAGGCAGTCTGGCTTGATCAAACCACATTAGTCTGGATGGAATCCACATCTTTTCCTTTTCTGTGGAAACAAAAGTAGAAATCCTTTCCCCCAGTAACTTGTCCTTCAACTTAAATTTTGGAGTCAAAGCATTTTTTTAATTTTATTTATTATTTTACATGTTGATCCCAGTTCCCTCTTCCTCCCTCCCTCCCTCCTTCCCACCCTTCTTCCCTCCCTCCTTCCCTCCCTTTTACACTCTCTGCCCTCTCAAATGTACCCTAACCACCAAATCCTCCCCTCCTCCCATCCCAATTCCACATGTAGGGGAATGCCATCCAGTTGGGGTCATGTAGGTCTGACAGGTCATGTGAAGTAGGGACTAGGGCTTCTCTCCTGTCTCTAGATTAAGGCAGATATCCCTCCATGGGGGATATGTTTGCAAAGTCCTTTTGTGCACCAGGGATACATCCTGGCTCCACTGTCTGATGTCTCTTAGACTTCTCAGTCCTTCTGGGTGAGACCCATATTCAGAGGGGCCTGAGTCAGTCCCATGCTGGCTTCCCAGCTATCAGTCTAGTGGCCCGTTAGCTCCTCCTTGTTCAGGTAAGCTGTCTGTATGTGTTTCTGCCACATGGTCCTGTCCTCTCCATCTGCATCTGGGTTCTAGTTCGACTGAGTGTTTATGGGTGTTTGATCCTGTTTCCAACAGGCATTAGTTGAGGGCTCCTTGAATAAGTTAGTTGTTGATCTCACTCTCCGGGAAGGGCATTTATGATAGCCTTTCCACGGAAGCTCAAATTGTTATTTGGGAGCAGTCTTGTAGTTCTCTGGACCTTTCTTTGTGTTCAATTTTATCTTCAAACCAATATTGGCTCCCTCTTTTATTTTCTCTCTCTCTGTCTCTGTCTCTCTCTCTCTTTCCTGTCTTCTATTCCTAACCAGGTTCATTCTTCCTGGACACACATGTTTTCTCCTACTTTTCTCTCCATTCGCTGCCCCCCCACTTCCCCTGAGCTCTAGGGGACTTGTCCCTTCCCGGTTGTGTAAGGTACTTTATATGAATCTCTTAGAATACACCTTGTATCCTAGTTCCTCTGGTGGTGTGAATTATAGGCTGGTGATCCTTTTCTCTAGATCTAAAATCCATATATGAGTGAGTACATACTGTGTTCCTCTTTTTGTGACTGGGATACCTCATTCAGGATGGTTTCTTCAAGTGCTATCCACTTGCCTGCGAATTTCAAGATACCATTTTTTTTTCCCCAGAGTAGTATTCCATTGTGTTGATGTGCCACATCTTGATTAACCATTCTTCAATTGAGGGGCATCTAGGTTGCTTCCAGTTTCTTGCTATTACAAATAGTGCTGCTATGAACATAGTTGAACAGATGTCTTTGTTGCATGGATGTGAATCCTTTGGGTATATGCGTAAGAGGGGGATTGCCGGGTCTTGTGGTAAACTAATTCCCATTTTCCTGAGGAACCGCCATACTGATCTCCAAAATGGCTGTATGAGTTTGCAGTCCCACCAGCAGTGGAGGAGTGTTCCCCTTTGTCCACATCCTGTCCAATATAAGTCATCATTGGTGTTTCTAATTTTAGCCATTCTGGAGGGAGTAAGATCGTATCTCAAAGTCGTTTTGATTTGCATTTCCCTGATAGCTAAGGATGTGGAGCATTTTCTTAAGTGTCTTTCAGCATTTTTGATTTCCTCTATTGAGAATTCTTTCTTCAGTTCTGTACCCCATTTTTTAATAGGGTTATTTGGTGTTTTGTTGACTAGTTTCCTGAGTTCTTGGTATATTTTGGAGATCAGCCCTTTGTCGGATATAGGATTTGTGAAAATCTTTTCCCAGTCTGTGGGCTGCCGTTTGGTCTAGTCCACTGTGTCCTTTGCCTTACAGAAGCTTCTAAGTTTGAAGAGGTCCCATTTATTAATCGTTTCTCCCAGTGTCTGTGCCCCTGGAGTTATGTTCAGGAAGTGGTCTCCTATACCAATTTGTTCAAGGGTACCTCCTACTTTCTCTTGTAAGAGGTTCAGTGTGGCTGGATTGATGTTGAGGTCTTTGATCCATTTGGACTTGAGTTTTGTGCATGGCGACAGACATGGTTCTATCTGCAGTCTTCTACACACCCTCATGCAATTGTGGCAGCACCATTTGTTGAAGATGCTGTCTTCGCCCCATTGTATAATTTTAGCTGTTTTGTCCAAAATCAGGTGTTCATAGGTGTGTGGGTTAATATCAGGATTTTCAATTCGATTCCATTGGTCTACCTGTCTATTTTTATGCCAATACCAGGCTGTTTTCAGAACTATAGCTCTGTAGTAGAGCTTAAAGTCAGGAATGGTGATGTCCCCCGAAATTCTTTTATTGTATAGGGTTGTTTTGGCTATCCTGGTTCTTTTGTTTTTCCATACAAAGTTGATTATTATCCTTTCAAGGTCGGTGAAGATTTGTGGTGGGATTTTAATGGGGATTGCATTGAATGTGTAGATTGCTTTTGGCAAGATTGCCATTTTTACTATGCTTATCCTACCTATACAAGAGCATGGGAGATCTTTCCATTTTCTGGTATCTTCTTTAATTTCTTTCTTTAGAGCCACAAAGTTCTTATTACATAGGTCTTTTACTTGTTTGGTAAGCATTACACCAAGATACTTTATGTTGCTTGTGGCAATTGTAAAGGGTGATGTTTCTCTGATTTCTTTCTCTGCCTCTTTGTTGTCTGAAAAAAGTATGGCTACTGATTTTTTTTTGAGTTTATCTTGTATCCTGCTAGTTTGCTGAAGGTGTTTATCAGCTGTAGGAGTTCCCTGGTAGAGGTTATTGGGTCGCTTATGTAGACTATCATATCATCTGCAAGTAGAGACAGTTTGACTTTTTCCTTTCCAATTTAGATCCCCTTGAGCTCCTTTTGTTGTCTTATAGCATTAGTTAGAACTTCTAGTACGATATTGAAGAGATATGGAGAGAGAGGGCAGCCTTGTCTTGTTCCAGATTTTAGAGGAATTGGCTTAAGTTTCTCTCCATTCAGTTTGATGTTGGCAGTTGGTTTGCTGTATATTGCTCTTATTATGTTTAGGTATGTTCCTGTTATCCCTGACCTCTCTAATACCTTTATCATGAAAGGGTGTTGAATTTTATCGAAGGCTTTTTCCGCATCTAGGGAGATAATCATATGGTTTTTCTTTTTCTGTTTGTTTATATGGTGGATCACGTTGATAGATTTTTGTATGTTAAACCATCCCTGCATTCCAGGTATGAAGCCTACTTGTTCATGGTGGATGATTTCTCTGATGTATTCTTGAATTCGTTTTGCCAGCATTTTATTGAGTATTTTTGCATCGATGTTCATCAGGGATATTGGTCTGTAGTTTTCTTTCTTAGTTGTGTCTTTGTGAGGCTTGGGTACCAAAGTTATTGTGGCCTCATAAAAAGAGTTTGGCAATGAACCTTCTGTTTCTATCTTGTGGAACAGTTTGAGGAGTAGTGGTATTAGTTCTTCCTTGAATATATGGTAGAATTCTCCGCTGAATACATCTGGCCCTGGACTTTTTTTTTGGTTGGAACGCTTTCAATGACTGGTTCTATTTCATTGCGGGTTATAGGTCTATTTAAGTTGTTGGTTTGTTCTTGATTTAATTTTGGTAAATGATAGTTATCCAGAAATTTGTCCATTTCCTTTGAATTTTCAATTTTTGTGGAATACATATTTTCAAAGTATGACCTGAAAATTGTCTGGATTTCCTCTGTGTCTGTTGTTATGTTCCCCTTTTCATTTCTGATTTTGTTAATTTGCATGTTCTCTCTGTGCTTTTTCATTAATTTGGATAAAGGCTTGTCTATCTTGTTGATTTTCTCAAAAAACCTACTCTTCGTTGCATTGATTTTTTATATTGCTGATTCACTGAAAGTCTGGACATGAAGGGGAGCAAGGTAGTAGGTGAAGATCAAAGTTGGTGCTGGTGTAGGTTTTGAGGTTAAGACTAACTGCATCCACTGATTTCTCTTTCCTCCTAATGATAATAAGTCTACTGAATAGGCCAGAGACTCTGGCAACATGATTTGCTCTGGTGAATGTCACTAGGGACAAATACCTTTTTTCCTTCCATGGTTCCATAGACCGCACCCTCCAAGGATTTTATAAAAGCTTGCAGGAAGACAGTATGTGAGGGGACACAGTGTGAGGGAGTCAGCCTTGTTCATTTCTCCCTAATAAGGCGTCTTTGCTTTGCCTGGCTGAGGTATGCCTGCTGAGTTCTGTGTGTCCTTAGCTGAGTTCTGTCCTTCCCTTGCATGTGAGGGGGGAGACAGGGTAAGAGAGAGGGAGGCTGTAGGGGATTGGGAACAGCGATGGACATGTGAAATAAAATAATTAAAAAAATAAAAAGTAGTGAGTGGTTATTGAATGAGTGCTAAATATGGCAGGAGTTGGTAGAGGAGAATTCATATGATCAAATTAAAATGCATGAAATTATCAAAGAGTTAATGAAAGTATTTTAAAATTAAAAAAGTAGAAGAATGAGTAATGTAGACAGACTTGTCTATTTGATTATTTGAGTGGAAATACATTTTTCCCTACTTAGCATAAGATTGACTATGTTCCTATTATTTCTAGGTTCTTCAGTGGGTTTTTTTTTTTTATCATAAAAGGATTTTCAACTTTGTTAATGAAGTTTTTTGACTCTTTTGATATTGTCAGGTAATATCTATCCTTGAGTTTAATTTTATGATGTTTTACCTATGTTTAATCTACCATGTTTATCTGGAATGAAGTCATTTTGATAATGGTGAAGAACTTTTTGTATGTCATTAAATTTGGTTTGCCATTATACTAAGAGTTTTTGTTTCTATCCTCAGCACCAAGTTTAGCCAATATTTATTTTTTCATGACAGACTTTCTCTGTGTAGATTGGTTTTCATAGAACTCAATCTGTTGACAAGGTTTCCCTCAAAATCATAGAGATCCACATGTCTCTGCCTTATATGTGCTGGGAATAAAGATGTGCACTACCACATCCTGGCCACATGTCCCTTTGCTTCAAATATGTTCTTCCAAACCCTTACCCTAGGTAATGTTTATTCTTGGTGTGGAGATGTGTGTCTTTTTTTTACACCAGAAGACTGGAACCTGTTCACTTCCATTCTATTAGTCATTGTCCTTGCATTGGTCAATTTAGATAAAAGTCTGGAGAGCTATCTATAAACAAGTGTTTTGATTCTCTTATTTTATATTGTTGCTGTTATTCCTCGTACTGTAATTAATGAGTGAATGTGTGTGTGTGTGTGTGTGTGTGTGTGAGAGAGAGAGAGAGAGAGGGGAGAGAGAGA
This sequence comes from Phodopus roborovskii, assembly GCF_943737965.1. Lineage (NCBI taxonomy): Eukaryota > Metazoa > Chordata > Mammalia > Rodentia > Cricetidae > Phodopus > Phodopus roborovskii. The sequence goes on along the minus strand of NW_026126905.1, from coordinate 75,610 downwards.
GAAATTATGCGTGTATATATGCGTGTTTTTCCTTCTTGTGGTTTTGTTGTGCCCAGACTCTGAACCCCCAACACTACAATGAGACCAGATGCAGTGCAAAAGCAAAGAGTCTACTTTTGAATTAACTTGGGATAACTGTCAGTCTGTCACAGTGTGTAGAGTAGGAGTGACCCTGTGCAGCAGTGGGGCTGGACATATATTGGAGTAGAGAACGTGGAATGTCTGGGGGTCTCCTAGTTGCATATCAATAGTCTCCGGACTGTTGCACTTTTGGGCTTTGGCACCCTGTTCTGAGTTGACTGGTCAGCCTCACCTGCAGAAGGATGCTACTCCTAGATGTCATCACTGGGCAGTTGCTATGCCATGCATTCCAATATTATCAGCAAAACACATCCAGAGCCTGCAGGCTATCTTCTGATTGGTTCATTGCCAGATGAAGAGTATCTACTGTTTACTTCCCAGAGGTTTGGGGAAATAGTGGTTAACTTCATACATCTAAGTTAGCGGCCTACATATTGCTCGTAATTTTCTGCAGCCAGTCATGGGAGTCAAGTAGGGGTCTGCATGAGGGTCTGGGACCTTCAATATTACGAATGTTAATTCATTTTTTTCCTGTGACTTCTTGGGTATAGTTATCCTCTGTAAATTTGAATTAGCCTTCTAGCAGTTTCTCTAATGTTTGATTTGTATATAGATGATGTTTTCATTTTACTTTGTAATGGAATATGCCATTTTCTCCATCCCTGGTGTTTTAATATATTGTAGGGTCTAGTTTCTTTGACTTTTATATGTTGTTATCCTATCATATTTTAAAAGCCAGAGATTCTCAATTCCATCTCTTGTATTCCCTCAGGGTTTTTTTCTCTGTACATCCTGTTCAGATTACTGTATTTTTTATTTTCAGTGCACCACTCAGCTTGTTATTTTTTATGAATGGATTCTGTTTACATTTTGAGGTATTAGATATTTTCCCCTGGTATCACCCACTTTTATTTTTGTGTGCTTATATTTATGCATATCCTCCAGATTGTTTGTTCAGAGTTTAGTTAAGCAATTTATATGTAGGCCATTATCATCTTCATATATTAGTATTTAACAGAACACAAAATGAGACACTGTATCCAAATTATAAATAAATAGATAAATAGGCAGGAATGAAATAACCAAAAAAAAAAAAAAAAAAAAAAAAAAAAAAGAGGAATGATAAATGAACAAGAGAATCAACTAGCACTGATAACTCACCAAACAAATACCCTACAGTTTTCAGAAGCAGAGTTTGTCACAACTTTCAATCCAATCTAATGATGGTTTTGTTCCAACATGAGGGTAATTAGAAAACAACTGCCCTCACCTTCTTATTTCTTTTCATTTAAAGGATTTCATGTGCGTGCTACAATGCCCAGCACTATTTCATATGGTCTGAGGGCATGTAGGCGTGTGCACTTTGTATGTGGCTGATTTCTGCAGAAGCCAGGAGAGGGCACCAGATTCTTTCAAATTGGACTTACAGAGAAGGTTCTATGACATGTGTTTAATGTGTATTGAACCCTTATCATCAATAAGAATAGCAGTTGCTTTTAGCTGCTGAGCCATCTCTGTAGCCAAGTTACTGGAAATCTCTTAATAAACCCTTTCCAAATACCTAGCATAGCTTTGTGTATCTGTCAGTATATCCTGTGGTTCTCAGAATAAAGTAGGGTGGCAGGTCCCCAGTGAGACATTGCTTACTAAAATATTTACTTTGTAGGAAGGAGGTGCTCCCACTTTTTATCATTTTCAGAAAACAGTGTTTAAAGAGAGATCCCAATTAGAATTTTGTGATTATTATTTATAATTACGAAGTATTCAGAACAACATTTGACATGGATGTCTTGAGACAATGAAGTCTGTGCTGATATATTTGGTAAATTAAATTTTTCACATGGGTGAAGGGTGCATGCCTATAAGCTCAGCACTCAGATAGTTGGCCCAGGAAGAAAAGAGATTGGGCTATCTCAGCATACACAAAGAGTAAAGAAAATTAGTGGTTTCAAAACTTCTGACTCCAACTATGTGTTGTTGGTGCATGCATTTAATCCAACAATCAGGAGACAGAGGAAAGCATATCTTTGCGAGTTCAAGGCCAGCCTGATCTAAATACTTATTCTGGTGAAAACTAAAAAGAAACAAATAAAAATATATGATTCCCAGGTGTCTCTGGATGCCTCACAGATTGAGAACAGAGAATATATATTTTTTTCAAGAAATTTTAAAACTGTGTGTGAGTGTGTGTGTGTGTGTGTGTGTGTGTGTGTGTGTGTGTTGGTTGTGGAGGAAGCATGGTTAGAGACCATCATATTAATGTGAGATCAAGCCTACCCTGATGCAACATATTTAGTTCAGAACATCAGGAAAGATAATAAAAGAAAGTCAGTAAATAAATCAATTCATCATTCTCTATTTGACCTTATAAAATATTAATGCCAAAGTGTCAGAGGTCAATGTGCAACATACACTTAAAATGTACGTTCCTGTTGTAGTATAGGCTTGAATGTTTAGGGAAAGACCTGAATGGAGGAAAATATAAACCACTCCAGAAATCCTGGCAGTAGTTGACAAATGATCTCTCATGAAAGTAAAGAGTTTATTGCCAGCAAATTAAGGAGTTACCTGAGAGTATTTTGTAAAGAAATTCTTTGCTTTTGACTCCTCAATTAGATGATTTAATATCTGGATTATTTGCAATTACATAAAATATGTAAATCACGAGAAAGAAGTCAACAAACTTACTAAAGGAACAAGAAAAAGACAGTCCTCACAGATTTACTGTCAGTCAGTTGAGGAGGCATCAGGGAAATTCGTGGTGAACCTGCAGTAGCTGCAAACCAAGGCCAAAGAGAAATAAGTGGGAAAGAGAGCTAAGGGAGTTTTCAGAAGGAAATGCTATACTTAATACTCTGCTGGGAGGTATGGGATGGTTTGCAGCATGGTTGGATATAAGTATATGGATCCTCCAGAGCCAAAACCTATCCTAAAACATGGTTCATGTACAGCTTTCCAAAGACCTCAGTATATTTTTTAAACAGGTACTGCCCATCATTGTTGATGGCATCACTGTGTGCAGAACATTAGTGAACCAAGCATAGTGTCCAAAAGCATTGTCAAAGATGAAGCTCAGTGATGTACTGAGAATGTGCACTCTTTTCAGCCTTATATAAAAAGCAGTTCTGTTGTTTGTAGTATGCAGATCCAAAAGGGGCTCGATGAGGTGGCTAGGCAGATGAGGACACTTGTTCTTCTTGCAGTTCCCAGGATGAATACAGAGTATCTCATGTTGACTTTCAAACTCAGTGAAATCTAGATTCCAGAGATCTGGTGCCCTCTTCTGTCTGCCTTGGGCACTCCACACAGGAAATCATAAAATGAATTAAAACATGAAATGCATGATTTCAAACTGGATACAACTTGAGGTAAACATATTAATCAACTTAAAACCATTTCAAAAAAATAGCCACCCATGGGTATGTTCACTTCACAAAGAGTGCTTGACTGTATACACCTGAAATCTTGTATTTCATGCATTTGCAGGAATTGCTCTGTCCCAGACCAGCATTGACTAAAGGGCTGGGGTGCGAGGTTCAAAGTCGTAGGAATTGTGAAGCAAGCACGATTGTGATCATTATACATTATAAACTCTGAGAAGCATACCATGTTCAGTAACTAATATAATGAAAATAAAAGACAAGGAGAATAATTCTATCAACACTGCATACTATCGATTCATTTCCATATCCATATCCTTCTCCGTGTGAAGGTAAATGTGCAGTTAGAGATGTGCACTTGGCAGCGTTCTGTGGCTTCTGTGGGGCCCACCTCTTCATGGCCTCCCTCTCTGACCTCTGTTCTGCTGTGGTGGGCTGAGGGGGAGTGGCCGTGGAATATCACTTTCCTTTATGGAATTGGTTGGCAGCTGAAGTCTAGCCACAGATATTGCATTTGAGGTTTGGGAGGTGATGGGGCCTTGTTTCTGGCAACAGAAACAAGCTCCTTTGGGAGTACAGTATGAGATGATGCTGGGCAAGGCCTATTGCAAAAATGGATGTGGTTGGTTATTTTAGGTGGTGTGGCACTGGTGGCAGTCAGAACAGCTGTCTTGTCAGATGCCATCAAAGACATGCTGGCAAGAGCTGGTTGGAATAGTTTGAGTATGGTAAACTGCGTTGACTGGGACTGTGGCCTCACAGAGTAAGCTTCAGAGGGCATGCTGGAAACCCGGGGGTGATGCTTTCGGGAAACGGCTCTGGCTTGAGGTTTGTCCAGGTTTGGAAAGCCGGAGGTACTTACTTGACCTTCCCAGGAAGGGGCAGCTCATCCAGGGATGGAGATGGACAATCACTGTGACCACTGCTCTGTGCTGTGTAAGCATTTACCCAGGTTTGAGCAGGCCCTCGGCCATCAAGTGTCTCATCCAGCAGGAATGTGATGGCAGGCCCTGTCCTGTGATCTTTGTTCCTGCAGAAGTTTATCAGAGCCTGGGAGGAGTAGGTGCCCATTTTCTTCTCACTCCTTTTTTCCCATGGGTAAATGACATGCACTGCCTTCAGCATGCCGGGATGTGTTTGAGGATTTTTAAAGCTGTCCTGGCTGGGCCCAGGTGGATGTCTCTTCCCAACTGGGGCAAAACCTGTGTTAATTATGTATATTTTTTAAAGTTTCTTTCTTCTGATCTTGTCTACTGGTGAGAATGGGGTGATGAAGTCTCCAACTATGAGTGTGTGAGTTTATTTTTTGTGATCATTGAGTTTTGTACTGTTTCATTTTCGAATGCAGGTACTTGTATTTGGAGCATAGATACATATTCACAACTGAGACTTTGTACTCATGGATTTCTCCTGTGATGAATATGAAATGAAGCATCTTTTTGAAGTGACCAAGACCATGTTTCCTTCTTGCTATTCACTTTGCTACTCAACTCCCCTGCCAGAGTGTAGTGGGAAATGTTGATACATTCATGGAAGTTAATTTAAGAAATCTCTGAATTAAGCTGGGTGTTGGTGGCACACTCGATTAATTCCAGCACTCCAGAGGAAAAGGCCGGCAGATCTTTGTGAGTTCAAGTCCAACCTGGTCTACAAAGCAAGTTCCAGGATAGGCTCCAAAGTACTACAGGGAAACCCTGTCTAAAACATCAAGCAAACAAAAAAAAATCTTAGCTTGACTCTAATACTGTAAGCAAGCACCCAATCAAATCCTTCCTGGCAGAAGAGATGTTTTGGTCATGGTAGCTTTTACAACAGTAAAACAGTAATTCAGACACTCACCAAGTATATCATCTGTGCATTGAAATATGTTAATGTTATCCTTTTGTGGTGATATCTTGTTTACACAAATAAAGTCTGTTTGGGAGTCAGATATAGATGCAAATGCTGAGAGATCAGAGAGAAGGAGCAAGCCACAGCTCATTATTTCTCCTAAGCATCTCATTAGAGAACAAAAGAATTTCCTGTTTTTCCCTGCTTATAACCTGTTTCTGCCTACCTACATCAGCTCCTCTCTTTCTGGGCAGTACTGCAGACCACTATGGTTAACTAGTGGCAAAGTCCATTCTCAGAACCTCAGAAAGACTTTATTTGTGTAAGAAAGATATCACCACATCAGTTAAAATGAGAAAATCCTGTGTCAATGATTAATGACTGTATTAATGTCCACTTGTAAAAAACTTGTGACACTGATCCTGAATTAAGTGTCTTAATAGCAGAAACTGTCAAGTCTGGGTTTTATGCTTTCAGCTGCCCAGATTGCTGCCATGTAAGGATGCTCTAGTCTTCCTGCAGGTGTTCCCTCTGTCCCTTTAACACATGGCTTCTGGGATCGCCATTGGCTTTCACCAGCTTAATGACATCATCCTCCCTCAGCCAATCAGCACTAGATAGTGTTATGAGGTTACCTTGGTAATAACTGACCAAACGTTCTTCACTGCTGAGCATCTTTGATCATGCCCAGACGTGGACTTTTTTACTGCAAAACCCAACAACCAGAGTACTCATCCCTTTATCCAGATCCTACAACTTTTAGAAACCAAGAACCTGTTCTTTCATCCCTTAATCCATATCTACTCCTTTTCTTTGTTGTTCCTGACTTGAAGATGTCAGGTAGGAAAAACAAATAGCACCATTTTTTTTAATGGACAGCTCCGTAAACTGGGAAGCATCAAACAATGTGGGATTAAGGGGAAAATGGTGAACATCAGGATGATGGCGTTAAATGTAGTCTTGGACAGTCCATCCTGTCACTAAATGTGTCTTTACTTTCCTTGGTGAGATAGCAGGCTGGAAGGGCTCTCTGAGGTATTGTGTCTTTAGAGTATGAAAGAAGGAAACCAGACTATTCCTGGGACTGTTTCAGCTGAAGCACAGAGAGCTGGGTATGTAGACAGGTCAAGTAAGGGCCATGATTCTTCCCTGCACTAATTTTGTCTCATGAGAATTACCATGTTAATACTGTGGAACAGTGTAGTTAGGATATCAGTGGAAATGTCTGCAATATCTTCCACACCTCCATGAGCAGGGTTGCCTGGCCACCCAGGCTTGATAGGCAGCTATGTCTTACTCATGGACCAGAAGGCAAGTTTCTCGGACCTGGGCTATTACAGTTAGGCCTATTACTTGATGGGAGTGATGGGTCTGTGTTTCATGTCTAGAACACAAAAGCAATAGTGTTTCCTGTTGTGACTCTCAAAACAAACTCTTGAAGAGTAATGTCAGTTCCAGGACTGTTTTTTTTTTTTTTTTTTTTTTTTTTTTTTTTTGGTGTGTTCCCTGAGCACTTGGGAGCTGAGGTACCTGTGCCACCACTAGCCAAGCTCTGTCCAATTTTAAAGGAAATTTTCTTCATGTTAAAATTCTTTTTAATTTCTGAAATGACAATATTTTTATTGATGATGTTGGAAATGATTTTGTAAACCATCCAGTCACACTAGCTTACTTCTCCTCCCATGTTTTCCCTCCAAAATTTTTGACCATTCCAAAGTACAATTGAAAAAGACTATATATAGTAAGTCTATGTTTTCTTGACCATATCTTCCCTGGAGCATGGTCAAAGTCTCACTGGCCCACCTCTTAAATATAACTGAGCCCTCCTCCACCGCCAGTATTCCTGCTTTCTGCCTGAGCCATCAAGTGTATAGAGTAACACTTCAGCATCTTTATCACAAGTTAATGACTCTCCTCAGTGCCTTTTGGTCTATACTGTTCTTTTTAATATGAGGGAAGGTACAAATCTCCTGTAATCATTTCCCATTCTTAATTATGAGTCTGTCATCATAGATACCACTGCAGAGGAAGCCAATGACACCACAGATCATTGACTTCTACTTGGCTTCATGGGGCAGCATAGATTATAGGGACAAACCTGGCATGGAGCTACAGCTCAGTCTATGGAGTTCTTTTGAGGAGGCTCAATTCAGATAAAGAACCACTCTCCATCTCCATTAGTGTGAGCTTCTGCAGCTCTGATTCACTTCTACTTGGCCTGTTCATGGAGCTGTGTTCTTGCCATCAGCCAGCATCAACTTCTTCTTTTCAATCTCATGAGAATGCTTTTAAAAGGCATCTTCCCACAGGACCTGATATTTTAATTCTTTCAGAGTTCTATTGTTCTCTCAATATCCTCTGCTCTCTCATCTCCCCTCTGTGCCTCCCTGGGTCTCTAAGCCTCCTGGAGCTGCTCTGTGGTTGTGCAGATGCCTGCAGCCACTGCCATCTCAAATTGATGTCTACTGTAAATTCTTGAAGAACATTTTGATGTAATCCCTGTTTTTTCAATTGAAATTGAAGTTACGTCATATCTACAACCTCATCAGCTGTATAATAGGATTAAAAGCCTTCACCCCTATGACCGTAGTGGTCATTAAGTTAGCAATGCATATATGAACAAAAACTAACATTAATTACTGGAGAAGAGGAGGTTTTGTTTTCATAAGTTCTTTTATTCTTGCTTACAGGCAAATTTTTAAAATCCTGTCTCAGACACCAACAGAGCTCACCGGGACTTTTCACTCCCATGGCCCCTAATGGGGTAAGTCTCATTCCTTTTGAAAACAATGTTCTTTGACATGCAATCATATATAGAAATTTAAAGAAATGGAATCATTTTTTAAATTAGTTGTTATTTAACTTAAAATCTATGTTATTATACATATGAATGCCAGGTGCCTCTTCCTCCCTTCTATCCATTCCCCTACCTCCCCCTTTAGTAGCATAGTAAGGAGATCCAAAACTGGGTAGGTCCCTAAATTTATTGAGCTGTATGACTGCATGTGGTATTTAATTTACTCTAATTCCTTTAGTAAGAGCTTTGTCACACACTTACACATACACACACAAACACACACACACACACACTGTTTATGTGTGAATGTCAGACAGTAGACTGACAGAATGTCAGGATATTAGGAGGTGGCTTCTGATGTTCCTCTATCTTGCCTTTTCTGTTGTAGAACAAGAGCACCATGGAAAAATACCAAGACATAGCTCTTCTGCCAAAAGAGCGGTTCAGATTTTTAATTTCCATAGGAATGAATGTGGAAGTCAGCGACAAAGTACCCATGGAAATGTATATAAAAATGAGTGATGACCTCCTAGAGATGGCGGCAGATCTACACACGAAAGAACTTAAGGAGGAAGCATTTGTGTTATACCACAAATATTTAACGTGAGAGCCTGCACTTTCCATCTCCTTTCCTGTGACAAATCCCTCACTAATCCTGTCTTCATCTTCATGCTTCTCCCCTCTGCTGGCTTTGAGAACTTGAGAAAGACATCTTTCAGTCAAATTTATGGCAGTTCACACAAATGTTTTTCCTTGCTATTCAAAGACACAAGAACCAAAATAAGGGAAATCATGATAGTTCATGAGCATGTTTCCACATGGCCCTCATTTTAGATGAAAGTTGGCAGTTTATGTGGTTGTGTCAGCATTGGTTTGTGTGTCAACTGCTCTATCTCTGGCTAGGCATCCAGTCACAGACTTATTCCTATGTATGGCAGAGCCCAGATTGCTCTTCTCTTAATCCTGTAGCATATTGTTTGGTTGAGAAAGATGTTAGCATATCCAGTAGCTAGGGGACCAAAGAACTGTGTACTCCCTGGGGTCAAAGGGGCTTAGCATACTTTCTGTGTTGTTCACCATCCTTGGGTAGGCAGAATCAATGCAGGATGGCAGAGCTGTCACCAGATATTTACATGTATCCTAAGTGACATGAATGCTCTGTGTTTGAGGAAGGGAAAGATGGCAAAGGTCTCACCAGTCCTGCCTAGCCCTGTGTTTGGTGAAAGAGAACCTGAGGACATGAATGCAGGTGACTGTAAGGAGCCCAGGCTCTAGGGAAGAGCTCTGTGGGCATGAATCTATTGATCTTCAGAAGACTGTTTGTGCTGAGTAGGCATATCTTCATCATGTTCCACAGAGGAAAAGAAAGGTCAGACTTAGACATGAACACAGATACCACATTTTATAATTCTCAGATTGTGCAACTTGTAGAACAAGACTTCTTTTTGTTTTCCACTTTTGGTATTCTGAAACGTGAATGTAATCTCTTGAGATTACAGGAAATATCCTTCTCATTTCCTCAACCTTCCTAAGAGAAATAACTTTGTTACTAGAGTGCTTATGTGTTCACTGCCCCCCCCCAATATCATTTTGTCACAGTCAGTTTTCAATCCCACCCTGCACTCAAGAAACTTTCTTGGTTCCTGGACTGACAGGAGTGTTGAAGCAGGCTGGCAGTCTTTGAGGGTGCCTCCTCTCACTAGGATCCACTGCACAGCTCCTTGCAGCTCTGTGTTCTCCCAGTGTTTCCTGTCATTACCTAATGCTCCCTGGGGGAGGTTGTGCCCTGCTCAGAAACAATACTCTGTGCTTCTCTATGAGCACACACCCTTCTCCTTTGGTAGTGGAAGGATGAGACCACACTCTGTTTTTTTCTTTTGAAGTTCAGGAGGAGGATGGTCTGTTTCTTGATATTCTGTGAGTTCTTTAACTCTCCCTGCTGTCTCCTGAGTGCTGGGATGACAAGCACACACAATATCAGCTTAGCTCTACTTCTTGATAGCAGATATTTGAGGAATGAACTAGTCGGTAGAAGAATTAGGATCTTTCTTTTTCCAGGCACTAGGATGGATATGGGTGTAACATGTCAGGGTGAAACTCTTCTCACTCCAGCAACTTCTGAAACCATGCCTAGAGAGACCATATTTTTCAGGGTCTCATTTAGAAATTTGGACCTTTTCTGCTCACATATTCATTCTGCTTTATTGCTTTAGACTCTTCGTGGAGAAACTGAGAAATTTCCCAGAATACTGGAACTCCCTTTCCAAGGGAACACGATCCAAAATCAACAAGGTGGTTCTTCTTTGTGTATGTGGTAGACCTAAATATCCAGAGTCACAGGGAGCTACTTAGCGAAAAGTCACAGATCCTGTCCCTGGGTAAACAGGACATCTCTCTGCATCACAATAAAGAAGAAAGGGATGGTAGCATATTGGGGTCAAGTCATAAATAAGATTCTGACATCTCATGGAACTAGATTGTATCCCCAGTGCAGGAAGGGACTTTTAGAGCCTATTCTCCATGGAATGATACTTCTTTAACATGGAGACACGGGGTGTTGGGGAGCCTAAACCCTATCACAATTGATTTAACAGTCTTTGATGATTCCTCATGGAAGGCCTCACCCTCTCTGGGGAGTGGAAGGGGGATGGGATGGGTAGGGGTCTGTGTGGGGAATGGGATGATAGGAGTGAGATGGAACTGGAATAGATATATAAAATAAGAAAAAATATTAAATTTAAAAAAAAAGTTTCATAAGTCCCTTCCCATTTGTTTTCTTCCCCCCTTTGCTGACATTAGATCAGGTCTAATTCTCCCTTTCTGTTTTGTGTTGCAGACAATACATAGGGTCTTTGACATAGTTGAGGCCCTGAAGAGACAACTCCTGAAGCAATATAGCGAGGAGTATTCAGAATACCTGGCAGATAAGGTCAGTGTGTGAGCATGAAGACAGGATGTTTTTGTATCACTTAATCAGCCTGTGACCTGGGACTGTATTTTACTGTCAGCGGAGGTTGTGATCCAAGGAATAGGGTCTACACACACTTGCAAACATATGCACTCATACCTATAGAGGACAACACACACATGCACGTACCCATGTACCTATTTACACACCCATATATTCATGCATATTCATTGTCACAGATACATACACCCCAAGTGTATTATGGTTCTGAGAACATGGAGGCCAAATTGTCCCTTAAGGAAGACTTACAGTAACTGAGTAAAGGGGTGTTGGTTGTTTTTCATAGTACCAGGGTGATGGAGGGGAGCATAGATGCTGTGGTGATTTGTTATGCCTGAACACAACTTCCTTTGTTCATCTCTTTATTGGAAGGTCTTTTTGTTCTGACTTTTGAAGTATTAGACTAATCCCATTTTTCTTCCTATAGAAAAAAAGAGAAGAAGAAGAGGCTGAAAATAAGGCCTTTTGGCATGAAGTAAGAGATACCATCAAACACTCTGCACACTTTTCCAAATGGAGTGCTCTTCTAGACAGGCTGGTGGATGGAGTCGAGAAAGACTGGAGCGGGGAGGTGGTTCCCAGCCTGGCATTGGCACTTAAAAGTGCTAAAGTGTCCTCTGAAGAAAGCACTGTTATTACAATGTCAGTGCCATGCAGTCCACAAGAATCCATGAAAGATATCACAAGGGGCCCATCATCAGACACACAGGGTGGAGAGTTGAAGATGGTGGAAAGCCCAGGTAAGTCACCACATGTTCATGACTTTAAAGACTTATGTTTAAATGGAGCCTATTGCACCCGGATCAGCCACACACATTTGCGAGTGCACCTCACCAGTCTAGTAACGCTGCACTTTTTAAGAGGTGTCTGAAGTTGGGAGCACTGAGCAGCACAGAGAAAGCATCATGCCCCTTGCAATGTTCCTAGTCTTTGTCTTGCCTGGATCCTCTTTGCTGTGGTAAAAGAACCTCGAGTGACCAGTGTTGTCTCTTTCCTTCCAGCCACTCTGACTTCCTGTAAAAGAAGCCTTTAACTTAGTTTAAGCCAGATCAGTTTCTTCCAATCAGATCCCCACCTCTTCAGAGCTCTGTAGAGAATAGAGGAAGCACTTTTAATAAATACTGATATTGCTCATCGTGAGGACTGTGCTGTGTATTAGTATTCCTAAAAGACAATTGTGTTGCATGAAATTACATTTTCAGCATTAGGTAGACCTCTGTAGGAAATCCTCAAATATGTCAGGAAGGTAATGACACTGATTGAAGTGCTAGCTGTGACAGCCTCAGAACCTGGGGAGGAATCTCCAGAAAGCACCTGACAATTGGGTATGGGTGGCCAACTCTATATTCAAAGTTGTCTTCAGGTGACATGGGACAGAGAAACAGAGAAGACCTTGTTTCTCACAGCACAGCTAGCTGGGAAGACACAGACCACAGATAGATTATTTTGGACTAACAGTGCCAGGGAAGGCCTGAACCACAGTCAGTCTGCTTGCATCTAGAGATGTGCTCAAATATCTGCGAATCATTACCCACATATGAACATGCACATTCTGAAAAATGCACAGATATCATTGACATGTGCAAACACATGGTTCATATAAGACTGAATTCAAAGGGGAAGTCATGAATACTGAAGTAAAAAAAAGTTCTCATATGTCACCTAATTACTTTATTACTTTTATTTTTTATTTGTATTATTGGCTTTACAGCCTAAATAGGCCTCAGTTGAAATCCTGGACTCTCACCGAGGAAATGCTTAAAATCCAAATATGCCACTGTTGGACTGGATTTTTACAAGTTTCTAAATTATTGGTTGCTTCTTGTCTGGGCTGGCATGAGTCAAATCTCTACTTGAATGCCAACCTCAAGCAAATTACATTTCCCTTTTAATTATGAATTGGTGAGAGTCAGACTTTCCCAGCTGTGGGCCTGTGTATTCAATAACCCACATATTTACAGATGAGAATAGAGGGTCAGTCTTACAGATCCTTAAGCCTGTGCATGTAGCAGTCTACACATCTGCATAATATAACATGGGAGCAGAAGTAAGCTATGCTGTTCCTTTTGGAATGTAGAAACAACCAGGAAAGAATGAGTGGTCTCAGCTGAGTTGCGAAACCTGTCCCAGACACTTTGCTGAGTTTAGTGCACCCTCTTCACTCAACCTTAGAGTCTAGAATGCAACATTTCTTGGTTGTGTGTGCACATGATGTTCTAGGTTGCCAAAGGTCTCCCCCATCGCTAAAACTTGCCCTATTTGGGACTGTCAATGGTGCTATGACCTTGAGAAAGAATGTGTATGTTTCCATGTAATTTCAAACTCTTAAAATTTGACTGTGTTTCTGGTCAACACGACATAACATGCCCTCTAAAAGCTTTCTTCAAAGTCAAGATATAGAATGATAGTAGGTAGGGTTAGTCTATGTCAGAAAGGCATAGGAGAAGAATGTCACTCTTATAAGACTCAGTCTCAAGTCAAATGAGGTTTCAGGGAAATGTACCTCCAGACCTGAGAGTGCAGAGGCCACCAGACCTGAAGAGCTGAACCATGGACAAAGAAGACATGTCTGTTTGAGGAGAGTCGTGTTGGAAGTGTACCATTTTTTTCTGTGTGTTTGTCCTATTGAGCTTCCAAAGGGGTACATGTTACCCTCGTGAGTTTAGAGGGGACTTTGACCACGGAGTCTGTGAACCCACAAAAAACCTTATTACAGGCAACTCTCAGTCTCACCTAGTAATAGGTTTGTCCATCCACTCTAGCCAACATTGAATTCCATGCTCACATTGAACTCTGGCCAGAGCTTTGAGAAGAAACTCCTTGCCTGCTTTGTTCTTCTATTATATGTAGACGGCTCCTGGAGAGGTACCCCAATATCTTTGTGATTTTCCTCCAGGCCACCATGCTGAGTTCTGCTCAGGGACACCAGGTCCTGTAACCTCAGACTTGTCTCTCTTTTCCATTGCAGTTCAGAACTCCAAAGGCCTCCGAACTGTGGTCATTCCAAAGGACCTTTGTGATAAGTTTCTGCGTTGTGCACGGAAGAACACCAGGAAAGGCATAGAGACATGCGGTGTATTATGTGGTACCATGGTAAATATATGAACACTCCTTCCAGATCTGAGGCTGTTTCTTTTTCCCCTTTGGCTGCCCATGACTCCCAGAGAATATATCTTGGGGCTGTATCCATACATATCCCTCAACAGAAGGAACCATGTGTGAAATGACATTAGCTAACTTGAATTTTATGACTTTGTATTAGGTTGCTTTTCAGAGGTCCTTGACTTGAACATTTTCATTCAGTGGCATAGTTAGAAATTTTCATTCTACTCAGGGCTGGTGCCTGTAATCCCAGTCACTGGCAAACTGAAATGGAGGCCACCTAAAAGTTCAACTCGGCTCACAAACAGAATGAGACACTGAAGTAAAAGCAGCTTGACTTGGAGAAAGGAATGTGAGAATGAGGAGTGGAGACAGCACCTTGGCTAATTATAAAAGGGAACACTCAAAACTTTCTGTGGCCTGGTGATTGCCTACTCTGTGGTAATGCATAGAATAGAAATTAAACACCTCAGGACCTGTGAGCAGACTTAATGCCAGCTGCAGACAAATCCCTTGATCGAGGTTGTGCTATGGGAGACATCTCATGCTCACCTTATCATCTCTGCATTTATATGGAATCCCAGCAAAGTATAGGAGCAGTCAAGTTGGGGAATCATTTGGGTGAGGGAGAATGATGAGGGTCATCCACTGGGGTGAGGGCTTCACTTATTTATGGGAAGTGGGATTGGCAGTAACTGTAACTAGTTGTTTCCTTGTGGCAGGTCAAAGAAGAATACCATGTGACCCATGTAATTATTCCTGTGCAGACAGCAGGCCCTGATTATTGTTATGCTCAGAAGGAGGAAGAAATGTTTTTCAAGCAAGAGGAACTGGGCCTTCTGACCTTAGGTTGGATCCATGTAAGCAAATTGATCTCACTGATGGCGAGCTGCTCTTCCAAGTGCACAGCCCAGATCTGTGTTTTCATAGCCAACACATTGCAGTTCTTCAGTCTCTTTGCACATACACATACAGTGTGGGGACTGCTTCAACACACTGGGGGATTCGAGATCAAAAGGCTTCAGGAGAACTGCTCATGTGGTTCCCAGAAGCCACAGAGGCGGGACAGTAAGAGAGAGAATTCAGAATGTGACCCAGGGGCCATCTCCATCTGCAAGGGCATCTCATGCTGGAGATGGAGTTCATTGAGGAGTTTGGCCTTTGAGCTTTAAGCAGGCCATGGTACCAGAGATGGCAAGGTTTAACTAATCCACAGATAACTGAGTATACCGTCAGAATACTGGAATCCTATCATTCTGGAGGTAAGACTTCTGGATGATTACTTTGGCACCAAAATGTAATAAACAGAAAGAAAGAGGCTTGAAAAAAAATGTGCTGAATTCATGTCTATGGGGGAGTCTCACAGGACTGTCATGTGGTGTCATCATCTAGTAGATCTTAGAGGATAGAAGAGTCATGAGTCCACTCTATGCAGAACTGGTTAAGAGAGTCTTCAAATGTACATGAAGGGGGAATAGGCAAGATCAAGTTTTTTATTTTGTTGATTTTACCAGTTTTTACTTCCTTTCCTTTTACAAATGTATATTTTAAAATATAGCTAACTTGTAAGTATGCATCTTTGTGAATAATACACTTAGAGAAGGAAACAGGAACCATCCAAGAGCCGGGTCCAGCTTTACAACTTCCTTCCTGTGAGATTGATCAACTTCTTCTTCTAATCATCTCTCTCTCTCATTTCATTAGAATTCATATACTAAGTTTGCCTTCCTTCATGATATCAGTATTTCAGTACTGCTTGTGTCTTGAAATGTAGGTCTAGTGAGGGAACAGCTAAGAGTAACTGTTTAAAGCTCAGCTTCATTTAACCTTGTAGATGAGGTGGCCAAAAGATATCATTTCCTCGTCCTCTCCACCTAGCAGACTAGAGATGTTTCCAGCTTGATTTCAGGTGTCATTGTGGGAGGCAGTGGTTGAAACTCCTTGGGACCTGCTGTGTTGGGTATGTCATGGGGCTTACTGGGATTTCTTGAATTCTTTTGTCTCCATAGACCCATCCAACCCAGACAGCCTTTTTGTCGAGTGTGGATGCACACACACATTTTTGTTATCAGAAGATGCTGCCAGAATCAATTGCAGTGGTGTGCGCACCCAAATATAAACAGTGAGTATGTAGAATTTAAGCCTGGGCAGTACAAGAACAAAATCCTCTATGGTTCAGAACACTGCAAAAACATAGTAATATCCAGAGGGTCTTAACCGAGTGCTATAGAAGCCGCCATTTAAGGTGCACATTCTATCTAACAGCAGCTGCTGTTAACAGATGTGCTGACACCACTGTTGGTTTTCTAAGACAAAGCACCAAGAAGTGACCTCAAGAGTCAGAGGTTGAAGATATTCCACACCAAAAACTGCCAAAGAGGGTCATTGTCAATGCCACATTAGTCTGCATTCCTCAGCAGAGCTAGTGTTGGGAAAGCAGTGTATCATCCTGCAAAGTATTTTTGTACTCTGGATAATGTCTCACAGGAATTAGTGGTCTCAGTTGTAAGCACACTCCTACTTATTGCTCACAATGATTGCCCTGAACAGACCTATTTTTTTTTTTTGGCTTGATTCTTCTTTGTGCTTAATTCTACTGTTGAGTATTTTATTTCTTTAAGTCAAACTACAAGAAAAGGACCATGAGAGATTAAAGTCACAGAGAGAGATACACATAATGAGTAGAAAAAGGAGAGGAATGAGAAGGAGAGTAAGAGAGGAAGAGAAGGGAGGGAGGGCAATTAGGACTATGACAAAGAAGACAAGATCTAACAGAACTTCAATGATAGTGTTGACTAGGAATAGAAGGAAGACATACACATCATCTGTGCGGGAGGAAGAATTGTGCAGATCAGAGCAGAGACAGCAGGAGAGCAGGGGAACAAGTGTAGGTGTGAAAGAGAAAGAAGAGAGGACATAGATAGGAGAGGAGAGAGAGGGAGGAAAGAAAGGGGAAGGGGAGAGAAGAAGAGAGAAAGAAGGAGAGGAGAGAGAGACGAATGAGTGTTGTGGGGATTTCTGTTTGACTGTGAGTCTGCCTTTCGCTTTTCAGAACAGGAATTTTCACACTGACAACTTTTGGATTAAAAGAAATATCAAGCTGCCCCAGGAGGGGATTCCATCCCCATAATCAGGACTCAGCTCTTTTCTGTGTACGTATCTGTGTACAGGAGAACAAACATAATAACATTGTGATAATACCAAACCCTGTCCCATAAAATTTATAAGAGCCAGGGATGCAACCACAGAGATTCAAGGAAGCTCGAAATCCTGGAATCAGAGTGCTAAGTCTAAGGGGTAGAAAACTCTGTGTGTGATTATATGTATCATAATTAATATCTATATGCATTTGTATAGACTTTTCATCACACTCTGATCCTGAACGGAAAATAAGACTTGTACACATTTCAGCTCTACTTTTTAAAGGATATATACACTTTTATATTTCATTATATTTATTCCTGTACTTTCATTGTGTAGCCTTTTATAAACAGACCCTGTTTTTATTTTAATTCGTTTTCTCTGTGTATTTGCACATGGGAGTTTAGAGCTTGTTTGGTAGAAGATGTTTGCAGATTCCCTAGATATGGAGCAAGGTAGTAAGCACTTCCTCCTTCCCTGCAAGAATAGTGGGTGTTGTTAAATCCAGCACTATTCTCCAAGCCACACTTTGTAACTCATAGTTCAAACCAGGGTGATAAGTTTTTTTGTAGCCAAAAACTTTCTACCAGAACTGTTCAAAATTACCTAGCTCCATTTTGGAGTACACTAATGTTGTTTTTGAGATACTAAAAGATATTGCTGATTTAAAAAATGAATTATCTATAACATGAGTTCCCAAGTTGCCAATTGTAGTGACCCCTTTCATGGCGAAACACACCCATAACATAAGCTCTTGGGCAGCTGCAGTAGGAGATCATCAATTTGAGGCCAGTTGATGTTACATAATAAGACTTTCAGACTGATGATTACCTATCATGTTGTAGACCCAGAGTGACCATCCCCTCAGTGTCATTAAGGTCACCAATACAATCTGATTGATGTAATGACTCCCCTCGAGGTGAATTGGGTCACCTTTGCCATCTGATGGACATTATGACTCCAATGGAGCACTGAACGTACGCATCTCTAACAACAACCACAACAACAAAACAATAACAACAACAACAAAATCTATTTGCTATGTGACTCTGGAAAATAGGTGGCAAAGATCCTGAGATACATGGGGATGTACTCACTCTATTCATGAGGCATGAGGTGAACTAGGTGGGAGTGTTGGGGGCCTGAACCTTTGACATTACTTCTAAGGACATCAAGATTTCACCTCTTGGCTGAGAACTGTCTGGCTGCAATGAACTTCTTCAATCAAAGGCTTACTGCTCAGGATGTGGCTCAGTTGTGAGAGTGTTCTAATTTTACGCATTCGGATCTGAACTCGTTTCCCAGCACTGATGAAAACGGCTGTGCTTATGATTGCCTATAATCCAGCACTGGGGAGCTCGAAGCAGTAGAATATTGTCAGGATCCCCCCCCCCCGGCTTACCTAGGCTATGTGTGCTAGCCTATGTCACACAAGGATCTCTTTTGGTATAAATAAAATGTACAACTTGTTTCAAAACTGATTTCCAATCCCTAACAATATTTCCCTTTTTCCAATTGCAGGACTGCAGTCATGTCACCATCCAAAACAGCAGGGTGACAATCACGGATTTGCGATGAGTAAATCCCATTGACCCACCTCAGTGGGAGCCTGTGTGTGTGTGTGTGTGTGTGTGTGTGTGTGTTTGTGTGTATGAGTATGTGTTTAGTGCATTTGTGTGTGTGTGTGTGTGTGTGTGTGTGTATTTTGTGTATATGTGACTGAATGTGTGGTGGTGTGTATCTGTGTATGTATATTAACCTGTGTTATGTATGTTACATCAGTGTTATGGTAGGTATTTATGGCACACTGTGTTCATTCACAGAGCCCAGGTGAACTTAGTTTTACATTTCTGTTTTAGCAATTAGGAAAAGCTTCGATAAAACACAGAAGATTGTCTCACATGAAGTCAAGCCCTCTTGCGGACAAACCCTGAGTCTAGATGTGAGATCATAGAAATTTATTTCATTTCAAGGTGAGGTGGCTATATTTCTGACTCGTCAGTAATATCTTTAATAATGCACAAAATGACAAATGCGATACAGCAATATGGACAAAGCCATCAGCTCAATCATGAGCATTGCAAAGGAAACGTAATCTACAATGTGTTTTAATTTATGACATTTGATATATTCATGGCTGCATTTTGAGGTGAAAGATCATAACTCTTTTGAATAAGGAGAGAAAAATTGATCAAAGATTGCATTCTACTAGAATTACAATTCTAAATTGTGAATGTAATTTTCTGTTTTTGTTTCAGCGTCTTGTATTTGTAATGAGACCCGATGCTAGAAACCCTTTGACTAACAACATTCCCTGACTAAAACAGACTGTATGTAATATTTAACATAAAAGAGGTATGTGTATAAATTGAGAACGAAAAGTACAAAATGCAAGTTTTTAAAAATCATTTGATATTAGGAATCATTTACAGATTATATACACTGTAAAAATGAATAAGACAAGGTTTAGATATTTTATGTCAACAAAGTATAATAGTACATCTAAGAACATAATGGGATTTCAAATTTAATAAAGATTGCTTTTATTGCATTTTAGAACCACAATGTTAGAAAGGATTTGAACATGACTGGTGGCCCCTCTTTTCCGAGTACCACAGGGAAACCTTTTCAAGACGACAAGCTTCCTGGTAAACATTTTATTCTTGCATCCATCCTTACCTTCAAATGTCCCTCATAGCGAAGCAAAATTTATTCCCATTACCCAGATATACAATCTTCTGAACCAATTTTGATTTTCTGTGCAAATATTCAGCCATACATCATTTCTCTACATGAAATCTTATAGTAAATCTATAGTTAGGTTATTCATATTTAGTAATTATACCCTCAGATGACATCTTAATAGTTTTCATTTGAATTAGTCATATGGTCTATGAAAAATTTAGTGAATTCTGTTTTCTTTTTATATTTATATATTAGAAAGAGCTTTCTAAATCTACAGCTGTCACATACCAGTTGTCTTCCCATCCATCGTATTTACAAATTGTTCTATTTGTCTGGCTTGCATTATGCATATAAAACTGTTTACATTTTGTTTTCCTTCCATTTGAATTGAAATTATCCTATTATTGGGAAATGATATAACAATTAAGGTTCCATAACTTACTGAGTTTAAGGTGTATTTCTTCTTCCAAAACAATTTGTATCATTGAAGATCATTCAATTAGCATTAGTAAATTATTAAATTACTAAGGGAATAACAGTACTTAGTGAATGTACAATTTCTTCTATTGAGAAGATAATTGTCAAGATAATTTGGTCCAACTCTAAACTGTTGCTTGTTTGAATTTTTATGCATGTGTAGGTGGGAAAGACTGATTGCATATCCAGTACCGAGGAGACCAGGTAATGGAGAAAGCAAAAGTGTTAGTTGTTGATAATGGCAGTTGACAAAGCTTGTAATTTGCTAGGTGGTATTTGTAGATGTCAGACAATATAAATTAGTAGGAACAAATTAATTACAAATTAACTAATAGGCATAAGTGAAGAAAGATACTTTCACGATTGCTGTGCAACTGAGCTCACGCTCAGAATTAGTCACTACAAGTTCAACAAATTTAGTTATCCTCTGTGCAGCTGTGTCTTCATATGTAAGGATGGAATAACATCTGGGTGAGTACGTGTTATAGCAGAAGAAAATATATCATATAATTTACTATAGTGAGTCTTTAATATTTGCAAGGCACATATCTTCATACATTTTTATCTTCTGTGCTCATTGTTTCACGGTTCTGCACTTATGTGTAGACAAAAACATTATAGCATTCCTTGTGAGATACTGTGAGCAGAAAGCAGATGTCCTCTGGACTGAGCAATGGATGTGGGACACATGATGAACTTCAGACTGTGTCTCCATGAGATCTGTGCATGCTCATTCTCTCTGCAAACTGGAGCACTCTCAACTTTACATTAGTTCAAGTAATGTTCTGATAATCTACTTTTCCAAATTTGTACTGCATAAGTAATAATACTAACCCAATTTGTAGTATAATAAGCATTCAACTCATGAACCAATCACTTTTATGCTACAAGGATGATATGTTTGTCTTATTTAATTCTTTACAGAACAAGATTTGTAGGATGAGTGCCAATTGAATGTGACTTTCTCTATAAGCTGGCATTGTGGGCCCACAGATCAGTACACATAAAATAGATCATTCTGGAAAGTTTCTTACTTAGGCCAAGTACCTATATCTCAAGTGCTTATTAGGACAGAGTGCATAGTTCAATCTTGAATTCATGTTTTCCTTCTCTCAATTGTAACCATGTGAACCTCCTATACATAATTTATTTTCATAAAAAATAATAATTATCAAGAGTGACTTCTATGGTAATTTGAAGCTTCTGGATTCTTTATCAGTCAAAATATGCTAATTCACTTCACCTCTGAATATATAGGTATCATTTTAGAAATGTAAGTTTTGGGACTTGCATTATGAGTTGATGTTTTCCCTGATGGTATTTTAGCTTTGCCAAATTATGTTTCTAATATATTTCCTTGGAATCTAATTTGTATCGTATTTTGTAAATAGGTCATTCACTGTGACCTTTCAGCCTATATCATACTGTGCATCGTGTAGGATAAAAGTCATAGAGGTTCATGTGACTCAGTGGGAGGAGTGAGGAGTACTTACCCAATATTTGTAAGAATCTATATTTAGTAGAAAATTTGTTCAGAAAAATTGTCAAATTATTAGAAATACCTGTGGTGTTCTTGTCTGTAGAAAGATTTTTAATGGTTTAGGTGATTTATAGGCTAACCATGAAATCCAGATTTGCATCAGAATTCTGATGTGTTTATTTCCCCCTCTTGATTTATGTGGTATTACAAATATCTATGGTTATGCCACCAGTAAATTTTTCATAACTATTTTTGTTTCCACAGAAAATGAAAAGATGTGGATTCCTTCCAGACTAATGTGGTTTGATCACGCCAGACCGCCTGAAACAGAGTACAAGCTAATCCTACATTCAAAACAGCTGGACAAAACAGCCCTCCAGACTACAGCCAGGATATCTGAATCTTCTTGGAATCCCCCAAGACAGCGCCCCTTACCAGCAGGAAGTATTTTGGAAAGAACGACGCCCAAATTCCCAAATATTTGTATAAATGTTTGTTTTCATTTAATTGGACTTTGTTATCTAAAATTAAATAAGAAAAGAAAAAATATTTCAAAATAACTATATTTTTTACAAAAAAATTAACTTTTTCTTGCCGAGTCAAAAACCACTTTCTAGTAGTTGTACCTAGACATCTGAGACAAGGAAGTGTTAAGTGCTACATAAGGTGTATAGACGAAACAGCGCTTCTATTCAATTCAATCATTGTGTGTTTGTTCTAAAGTGACCTTTAGGATAAATACATCAATTTTTCATCAAATCACTCTCCTGAACACTGAAAGTATGTTTGACAGTGTCCTCAAATGCTGCCAAGAACAAGCAGTCATGTATTTCATGATTCAATAGGATTTATTTCTCCCTTCCAGGCCCACCTTTGACAACTTGACTTTGGTTCTGCACAGTTTAAAGGAAAGTAAGTGTGATACTTATTTTTCTCACTGTTGTCACAAACCCCATATTCTAAGCAGCTGGAGAGGAAGAGAAATTCATTTGGATCACAATATACAGATAATACAAAAGGAAACCAGTGAGTGGTGATTGATGTACAAGCCAATTCCTCACAAAAATGCCAAAATTTAGTGCTGGGAGAGAATTGGACCTTGAATGGGTTGATATCCCAAACCCCTGAGATTCAGAATCCATTTTAGAAGAAGGTTAGGAGGTGTGTAAGAGTTGAGACTGTGGACAAGGGCAGCAGCAACAGCAAACATTTGTAGAAATGACAGAGCAAATGTGACCTGCACAAGACCTGCACAGAACTTTTCTTGTCAATGTTTCTCATGGATGATATGGGACCCAACCTGAGGGACAGCAGTCTGTTAGTGATTGCTAAGAAATGGGTGCCATTTTCTTTAGTGGTGCAGCCCCTGACATAAATGCTCTTTTCTCAGGAAATGACACACTGGACACTTAGGCAAGAAGCTGCAATTAGACTCAGCATTATTATATTACAGAAGACATGAAAGTGGAAAGGAATGGTGGTTTCAGCAAGAGAGGGAGAAGTATGACAGTGGGCAGTGAGAGTAATAGCTAAAATTTATTGTATAATCTCTGACACTGTCACATAAAATAAGAGAATAAAATAAGATGGGCTGATACTTTATTTAGATTTATTAAAGTTTGCCTGAGGATTCAGAAAGCTAAGTCACAAGCCATAGAAGTCAGGCACAGGTTTTCAATCCCAGGTCTCCAGATTAAGAAGTAGATGGATTTCTGTGAATGCAAAGCTACCAAGATCAACACAAGCTTGATCCAGTCCTGAAGAGGAACAATTGACACAAAGACAATCTCAGCACCAGGAATCATATGCCTTTAAACCCAGCACTAGAGGGGTATAAAAGATAGATGTATGGGTTTTAGTAGTATATCATGGATTTATTCTCCACCCCTTCCCTGTGAAGAGATGCACTCTCTTCTGGAGCCACAGAGAACATAAGAATTCTCACTGTTCTTGCAAGGTAATCCCTGTTAATGCTGAATCCCCAACAGAGAGCAAGCCAGCCCCAACAAATCTTCTAGCTGAACATAAATTTATTGTAATTGGCAGAGAAGCTATTCCTTCATAATAATTGTGCCTGTTGACCATATTTCTGGATGTTCATCCATTATCTTAATTTTCAGTGCATGATTTCTGTACTAGGCATAATTGGAATGGGAAAATCTGTGTAATGGATCACAGTGTGAGATCTAGGACAGACACATACTCAAAGGGTGTTCAGGAGATTTTCTTTTACCTACCTAGTTATGAGATAATGAAGTAAAAAATCCTTCCTGGTACTTGGGTCCTGAAGGTACATGTTTATAAATTCCTCCCTGATGTCCTATGAATGATCTTTTATGTTCTCTGTGTTCCAGTGACAAGAAAATGACAATTCAGGCTGGCTGCAGCCTCTGTTCCCTCTGCTCTAGATGAAAGCCTACACCTCTTTACACTTAGATTCTCCTTCCTCTATCTCTCAAGGTCTGGGATACAGACAGGACATGTGGTGCATGCCTTTAGTCCCAACAGTGACTTGAGAGGCAGATCTGTGAGTTCAAGGACAGCCTTGTCTACAGAGAGTGAGTTCCAGGACAGCCAGGACTGTTACCCAGAGAAACCTTGCCTTGAAAAACAAACAAACAAACAAACAAACAAACAAACAAACAAAAGATACTCCTAGGCCAGATGGTTCATTGGATACAGTGTCTGCTGTTAAGACTGATGACCTGAGTTGTACCTGGCAACTCCAGAGAACTGAGTACTATGGCAGGTACTCATACTCTTACAAACATATACTAATATAATTCTTATATTATTATTTTGAGACAGGGTCTCTCTGTGTAGTTCTGGCTGTCATGGAACTTGATATGTAGACCAGTCTGGTGTGATATTTTGTTCATGCTCTAACAAATAAAGCTTGCCTGAAGATGAGAGAATGGAACTGGCCACTAGTTAACCACAGAAGCCAGGCAGTGGTGGCACACACTTTTGATCTCGGCACTAGGGATCTCATGCCTTTGATCCCAGTACTTGGGAGGCACACACCTTTAATCCCATTACTAGGGCGGTGGAGACAGCTCAGCCTTTTGGTCTGAGATTCGGTAGAAGTAAGAAGTCTCTAGTGGGTGCCCCTTTACTTCTTTGATCTTTCAGTATTCATCCTGATATCTGACTCTGGGTTTTTAATATTAAGACCAATTAGTGCTATAGGCTGGTCTTGATCCTCCTACCTTATTTTATTATTTTTAATTATGTGCATGTGTGTGTGTCTTCAAGGCAGAGATGGTAAGTTAACAGGCCGTTATGAGTTGCCAGATGTGGGTGCTAGGAACTGAACTCAGGTCTTCAGCAAGAGTAGTATGTGTTTTTAGTCATCTCTCTAGCCACATAAACATATTTTTTAATTACAGTCAGGCAGTGCTAATGTTTGCCTTTAATCCCAGTACTTAGGAGCCAGAGGCAGGTAGATCTCTGAGTTCCAGTATAGCCTGGTATAGAGACAAAACACCACATTGGCTATAGGAAAAAAGAAATTCCATGGCCACATAGTACTCTAAGAACTGAACTGATTAAAATAGGAAAGAATATTAAAAGCTGCAAGAGCATAAAGGAACATGTTACGTGTTAAGGCAGACATATTAGAATTACAACTAACTTCTCAATGAAGATTTAAAGAGCATGAAATCTTTGAGACCAAAGATGCTAACACACACTGCTTTACCCTACAAATTATTCAAACACCAGGGTTGGAGAAAATGGCATATTCCATTATAAATTAAATGAAAATATTATCTATATACAAATCAAGCATTAGAAAAGCTGCTAGAAGGGAAATTCAAAACTAAGGAGGATAACTATACCCAAAAAAACACAGGAAAAAGTAAATTAACACTGGTAAAAGTGAAGGGCCCAGACCCTCACCCAGTCCCCTGCTTGACTCCCATGACAGGCTGCATAAAAGTACCAGCAAGTTGTAGGACACTGAGTCAGAAGCATGAAGTGAACCCCTACTTTCTCAAATCACTGGGAAGCAATCAGTAGATACCCTCCTTGTGGCAATGAACCAATCAGAAGTTAGCCTGCAGGCTCTGGATATGCTTTGCTGATAATAGTGGAATGCAGGGCATTCCCAATGATGACCTCTAGGAAAAGCATCCTTTCTGCAGCTGAGGCTGACCAGTCAACTGGAAACAGGGTGCCAAAGACCAAAGGTGCAACAGTCTGGAGACTGTTGCTATGCAACTAGGAGACCCCTAGACACTCCACGGGCTCTACTCCAGTATATGTCCTGCCCCACTGCTGCAAGGGGTTCCTCCTTCTCCACCCACTATTACAGACTGACAGTTATCCCGAGTTAATTCATAAATAGACTCTTTGCTTTTGCAGTGCATAAGGTCTCATGGTAGTGCTGAGGGTTCAGAGTCTGGGCACAACAAAACCAAAATAAGGAAAAACACACATATACACACACATAATCTCTCTCTCTCTCTTTTATACACACACACACAAAGACACACACACACACACACACATTCACTCATCAATTACAGTATGAGCAATAACAACAACAATATAGAATAAGATAATCAAAACCATTGTTTATAAATAGTTCTCAAGAGCATTTTTCTAAATTGACCAATGCAAAGACAAAGACTAATAGAATGGAAGTGAACAGGTTCCATTCTTCTTGTGTAAACAAGACACATATCTAAACATTAAGGATACACATTACCTAGGGTAATAGGTAGTGCACAGTTTTAATCCCAGCACATACAAGGAAGAGACATGTGGATCTCTATGATTTGGAGGCAAACCTTGTCTACAGATTTAGTTCTATGAAAACCAATCTACACAGAAGAAGTCTGCCATGAAAAAAAAATATAGGTAATTCTTGCTGATGACGATGGAATCAAAACTCTTAGTATACTGGCAAACCAAATTTAATGAAATACAAAAAGTTCTTCACCATTATTAAATTGGCTTCATTCCAGATAAATATAGTGGATTAACCATATGTAAAACATCACAAAATTAAACCCAAGGATAGCTATTACCTGACAATATAAAAACATTCAAAAAAGTTCTAGTGCCTAGGCTTGTTCCTAACTAGCTCTTATAACTTAAGTTAGCCCATTTATATGCTATGTAAAGATATATTGCTATGATTGGTATAATCAGAAGCTGAAAGGTCAAAAGCTAGGCAGGAGAAATAGGTGGGACTTCCAGGAAAGGGTGAGGAACTCAGGATAAATCTAGGCACTCAAAGGAGATGCCAAATGAGACACAGAGGCATTTGGACATACAGAATGAAAGAACGGTAAAAATCCACAAGGCCAAACATAGATTAATAGAAACTGGTTAATTTAAGTTACAAGAACTAGTAAGGAACAAGCCTAAGCTATAGGCCAAGCATTCATAATTAGTAAGAAGTCTCTGTTATCATTATTGAGGAGCTGGCTGGTGGGGCAAAGAAAGACTTATTACACCTCTCTCCATCTTGCACCTCCTGTTTCCTTTCTGAGTCTTGTAGTGTCTCCTGTGTGCCCAGGTCCCCCCTTTCTCTCTCTCTCTCCCCAGAAATCCTGCCTATACCTCCTGCCTAGCTATTGGCCATTCAACTCTTTATTAGACCAAGCACAGCAAATACACCTTCATACAGTGTACAAATATGCCAAAACACTAGATCAGGTGCAGGGTTTGGGGGCTTTATATGACAGGATAGAGAATTTTCTGAGTGTTAAAGTTTTATCAATAGATGTACTTTTTATAGTCAAAGCCGAGTGATATTTTTCTTGTCAGGCAAATGTCCTTATTTTCACGCTGAACTGGCATCCCTATACTTGACTTACCTCTATGCCTGAAGTCCACAGTGCACACACCCTATCCACTTCACAGGAAAGCTTCCAGACATCTTTGGATACTCTTTCTCACCTGAGTCCTGAAATGCGAAATGTAGCATAGGCAGGCCTCTTAGTTTTGCTTCAGAAAAACGACTGGGTCGATTACTTCTTCCCAATGGGCTAGGATACTACTCAAGCATCCTTGCCAGAGGACAGCTGGAATTGGGACTTGCTTACATCCAGAGAACAAGTCCATTAAGTTCATATTGAGGATCCTCACCTACTATGCTGCATTCACACAACAGGAACAGAGCAAGAATGGTAAAAGCATTCCTCAGAGAACCAAAGCTGGGTAGTGGGAAGTAGAAAAGTCTCAATGAAAGGTCTGGTGCTCCAGGGATGACTTGCAGACCTGTGGAACACTGAAGTGCATAGGGTCTTAGGTCTCCACAAACCCGCAGCCTGCCATTTTGAGGATGCTGCCAGATCTGCTGTGGAGTGGGCAAGGGTAGATGTGAGTTACCACAGAGGTGACCTGCCAGGAGCGCAGATACCTATGGAGTAGGGATGCTGGCCTGGCCTCGAACCAGGGAGCTAGGACTAGCTAGCACAGCCTTCTTCCCGGAGCCTGTCGCCCTGTCCTCGGACAGGGAGTTCTGCTTCCAACCTACCCTTCATCAAAGTGCCATGAGCCATTTACTACGCCTACTATAGGACTAAGTTGTAAGGAAGTTAGAAGTCGGTTCTAATGCCGCCAAAGCTCCCGCGGACCAAACTTCGAGTGTTGGTGCTGCAAACGTGCCAAGACTAACTGCAGGAAGTCCTGAGCTGAATGAGAAACCGCATGCAGCTCATCCCTCAAGGAGGAGCTTGGGCGAATGCTTGTGGTCCAGGGAGGAAAGCCACCAGGGTGCAGGCTGGGACTGCTAGTCCGTGAGCTGGCCACCCGTTGCACACTGGGATTGGTAGTCTTTCTTGTACAGGCATCTCCTTTGGATTAGCAATATGATTTTCTATGGTTTCATTATAAATATATTCTGGGCTTTTGAGATGGCATTCTTCTTCCTTTACATCAATTATTCGTATGTTTAGTTATTTTTTTTATGACCTGAATTTTTATTGCTATTGTGTCAGGATGTTTTTTGGGAGTCAACATTTTCTTGGACTCTCATATCTAATTATGCGATTATAGCTTCAAACCAGAGATTCTCATTTCCATCTCTTGTGGTATTTTCTCTGTGCTTCTTGTTCAGATTCCTATATTTTTTATTTCCAGTGCACGCCCCAGCTTGTTTTTTTTTATTTTAATTAATGGATTCTGTTTCCATTTTCAGTGGTCTTGAATATTTTCCCTTGATATTGCCCACTGTCTTTCATCTGTGCTTAGATTTATGCATATCTTCCACATAGTTTATTTTGAGTTTAGTTAAGCGATTTATATGTAGACCTTTATCATCTTCATATATTAGTATTTGATGGTTTTTTATTGTTTGTTTTTATTTGTTATTTTTCTTTGCTCGTTTGGGAATGTGCACAGCTCCTTTGGCAATATTCAGCACATTCTGTAGAACAATACTTGGGATCTCCTGGGGACGTATCTCCTTCTGTGTTATTCACCATGTCATTGTGCTGGCTTCTAAACAGCTAGGTTTGGGGTAAGTTTAAGTTCTAGGTGCAGATTTATGCATTTGTAGTTGTTAAGTGGGTGCTTTGTTCCTTGGATCAGTTTCCTCTCTGGGGATTTCAGAGATTTCCATTTTTGGCACTTGTCTGTGTTATGTTCTGCTCTCTTGTGTATTCGCAGACAATGTTGGAGACTGGGTTACTGAGTCAATATTAAGTATGGAAAGTTGGAGGAGGTTCTTGTGATCTCTTGAGAATGGGGTCAAAGAGAATTGGGAGAGTGTAGCAGGTTTCCTGCTACAGAGCTGGGGTTGAGCCTAGGATCACTGATTATCTGAAAGTTTTGGGTCTCTCTTAGGCCTACTCATTGCTCAAGGGACATATCTGTGAGATCCACAGGAGATTTTAGCAAGGACAGAAGTCAAGGTTGCCAAGTGCGTTCTGTTACATAGGTAGTGATCAGTTTGTGGGATAGGTTGTTGGTATCAGGGACAGAAGAGAAAGCCTGCAGGAAGCCTAAATGGCTTTCCATCACATATAGACTTGAGGATTATTTATAGTATTGAGCCCATATTAATCATTGAATTCATATTAATAATTGAGTTCATATTAATCAGTGAATGTTAATTCTTTTGATTTTTCTAATGTTTTTCAATGACCTTTTGTTATTTGCTTTTTAAAAAATCTCTTTGTGCAATTTATTTCTCCCTATGGCTTCATAGATGTACATTTTCTGTCATCTTCAGGTCATCTTCTCAAGTCATTACTTAGTGAGCATGGTTTGTGTAGTTTGTGTGTTCACGGAAAGTTCTGCTTCTTCTGTTAACCAAGGTGTTACTCCTGGTGGATATATACACGCAGGTTAGCCATCAGTGTTACCGTAAGCCTTTCTGGTGGCATAGTTTTAGTTGAGGATTCCAGTATACTTGTGATGCCTTTGAATGCATGAGAGTTTTCTTTTCAGTGTGTGTGTGTGTGTGTGTGTGTGTGTGTGTGTGTGTGTGTGTGTGTGTTTCTATAATACTTCTTTGTGGGTATGATAAAGCACTGAGTACATTTAAATTGGAGGAAGTTCAAGTGCCTTTCATCATATAGTTTTATAACCCATTGTCTAGGCAATAAAACATGGGAGAAAAGGCAGAACCTGGAAGCAGGAGCTGAAGCAGAGACCACAGAGGATTGTTGCTCACAGGCATGCTTCTTCTGCTTTGCCCAGCAAATGTTTCCATATATTACAACTTCAACTGCTTTTGTATAGTATTTCCTAACATAGAGTTGGCCTATCTCTATCATTTACTAATAAAGATCATATGCCATTGCCAGTCCCAGGATATAACTTCAGGATGGTAACTACTGAATCAGAGTTCCCCTTTCCTCAGTACTCTGGCCTGTGTGATGTTGCCATTGGGACAAGTGTGCATTGGTACTTTAATTGCAGTAGTCAGTGTCGTCCCTTTGTTGTATCTCAGCCGTGTTGAAACTATTATGATAATGTATGCATTTTTCTGACCCATTTGTTTATTATTTTTTATGTTTTGGGGTTCCCAGGGTCTCATAAATAATGGTAGATAGAGTCATTCATGGAAGAGTACATTGTAACTGGTTTCTGATGTCCACTTCCCAGAAATGGATACTCATGATAGTCTTAGGAAAGAGTTAATGTAAGAGGAGAATCACGGTGGGTGAATACTGTAGAAAAGCACAAGATACATACACACACACACACACACACACCACACACACACACACACACACACACACACACTCACACACAAATTTTGCACTGAAACTCATTTTGTAGAGTAAGTATAAATTTTTTTAAAGTATTCTATGTAAATAAAAAAGGGAGGTTGGGTAATCAATGGAGACAGAGGAAAACAAAGTCAAACGGCATATGTAAAATGTCTTAAGTAAATTTAAGAACCAACAGATAGGGGCTGGTGAGAGGCCTTACAATGTAAACACATTTGCCAAGGAGTCTGACAACCTGAATTTGGTCAGCAATACACAAATGACAGAAGCAGAACTAACTATCAACCATTGTCTTACGACCTCCACTTATGCAACATGATATGCAAATGTATGTGTGTACACACCCAAATAATATTATTTAAAAAAAACCTGAAAAGAAATCACTAGGTGGATTTATTATGGATTAGAAGTATCTGAACAGAAGCCATGAGATATTGTCACACCCATAGCAGAGGCAATTAGATCTCTCTGAGTTCCAGGCTAACTGGGTCTAAAAAGAGAGTTTCAGGACAGGATCCAAAACCAAAAAAATTAAAAAAGTAGCTGATCATGGAATAAGGATAGTTGAAATCAAATTGAGCCTAAAGCACAAACAGCCAAAAAAGATAAAAAGATATATACAATACATGGCATGAAGTTAATACATGGGGATCAAGAAATGGCTCAGTGGTTACAAGCACCCAGAAGACCTGGGTTCAGTTCCAAGCATCCACATGGAGGCATTCACACCACTGTCCAGTACCAGAAGATCTAAACATCCTCTTCCTGCTCCAAGGGCAGTATACACATGTAGTCCACAGAAATACACACAGGCACTCTCCCATTCACCTAAGGCAGTTTCTAACTGTTCTCATATACGTTAAATCTAAATGAAAGGCATTTAATATATGAAACTATGTGATGAACATGTTTTTCTGCCATCCTCATTCCACAGCTGCAGCAGCTGCAAATAACACACAGAGATGCTTTATTAGATATAATGTTGACAGACTGTTACTAGCATTTGTTATTGTCTAGCTCTGTCTTAAATATTAACTCATTTCCATTAATAATAGTATTTCCACATGGTCTTATCTTACGAGAGGGAGAGGCTGGCATTCTGCTCTCCACAACCTGCATCTTGAATCTCCTCCTACTACTTCCTCCTTGTCTCCTAGTCTCACCTATCTTGCTTTCCTTTTGGCCAACAGTGCTTTATTCATTAAATACCAGAAACATATTTACAGAATGATGTCTCCCATCACATCTGGAGTCCCAGAACAAGTCAGAGTAAAAGAACAGCACAGAGACATTTTTAAAACAGCAAACAAAACACTAAGGAGTGAAGAACCATTTGTAGCCACAGACCTAAGATTATCAGAAAATTGCATCCTGATATTTTATACAAGAGTAAATAAATATGTGACTCTTAAAACCATGCTATTTAATGAAAAATGGCTTTTTCATTTTATACTTGTGCTTGTGAAAGATGTAAACATACCCAACCTTGACAAAAAATGAGAAACCTTATTTCACAACTGATTACATTTGTTTCAAATACATGCATTATAAGTATATAGGTGGGTGGATGGGGAGAGGGATACAGAATCAATACATGTTGAGACCAGAGACTAACACTGGGTGTCTTCTTCAGGTGCCCTGAATTAAAATAAAAAAGGGCTTGCTTTAATTTGATGTATATGGGTCTTTTGTCTGCATACATATATGTGTATGATATGAGTGCTGTGCCCTGAGGAGACAGAAGAGGGCACTAGATTCCCTGACCATTGGGTTACATAATAGTTGTGAACCACCATGTAGCTTCTGGAAACTGACTCAAGTCCTGTGATAGAGGAGCAGGTGTTCTTAAATATTAAGCTATCCCTCCAGCCCCTCCTGCATGTCAGGTTTTGAGACAGATTTCTTTTCAGCTGGCTTACAACTTGCCATGCCGAAGGGCCAACTTACTATGGTGCCTGGCTTTTATGTGGTTTCTGAAGTCAGGTTTTCATGTTTACAAAGACAGAGCCAATTTCCTCATCCCCATGTGTTTCCTATTGCTGACAGCCCAAATCCAGAGCGACCATGTCACTCTAGAGTTAAGTATTCAGTTTTGATGCAAGGGCAAAATTACTGATGTCCTAGGTAGAAGTTTTACAATCTAGGTAGTTTAGGGCATGAAATCTTCATGCATTTGACCTCAAAGATCAGAGCTAACATATCTACCCCAGTCTGCGTACTTCCTCAAATAGAAAAATGGGTCCCATACCTGCCTTTCCTATGGGAGTTGGGCCTAAAGAAGAATTATCTTAATTATGACATGAATCTCATGGTAAAGAAGTTGACCCAACTCCCCAGCAAATCTTCTGCTGACCTATCACTGACATCCTTCCTATTGATATTCTGGAAGATTCTGAAGGTCACATCTCAGGGTTCTTCTGTATGATGCTTCACCAGTAGGTTGGCAAGATGTTCCTATAAGTCTTCTTCACTTTGGTCCAAGGAATCTGTTTCAGTACATACTGTATGATCTCCTTCTTCAAGACCTTCATGAACTTCAGGAACTTTGAGAAACTTCAACAGGTATAATTTAAAAAATATTCAGACAGTAGTGGTCCATGACTTTATTTCCGGTAGTTGGGAGGCAAATGCAGGTGGATCTCTATGACTTACCACCCAGCAAGGTCTACAGAGTGAATCAAGGACACATGGGACTACACAGAGAAACTTGATGCAAAAAATTAAATAAATAAAATAATTAATTAATAAAATTAACATGGTCCTGAAACTTTTAATCCCTGCACTCAGGTGGCAAAGGCAGGAGGCTCTCTAAGCTTGAGGCAGGCCACGGAACACAAAATGAGACACTGTCTCCAAATAATGAACAAATATAAAAATAGATAGAGATGAAATAACCAAAAAAAAAGAAAGAAAATTAATGATAAATGAACAAGAAGAATCAACTAGCAACAGGAAAACTCACCACATGCCTTGCAGTTTTCAGAAGCAGAGGTTGTCAAAATTTTCAATCCAATGTAATGATTGTTTTGTTCTAATGTAAGGGTTCTTAGAGAACTAGAGCCCTCACCTTCTTGTTTCTTTTCATTTAAAGTATTACATGTGTGTGCTACAATGCCCAGCACTATTTCATAGGGTCGAAGGGCATGTATGTATGTGCACATTGTTTGTGGCTGGTTTCTGCAGAGGCCAGGAGAGGGCACCAGCTTCTTTGAAATGGGACTTACTCAGAGGGTTGTATTGAACCATTATCGTCAATAAGAATAGAGGGTGCTTTTAGTTGCTGAGCCATCTCTGTAGCCCAGTTATTGGAAATTTCTTAATAAACACTTTTCAAATACGTATCATAGTTTTGTGTATCTGTTAGTATATCCTGTGGTTCTCAGAATAAATTAGGGTGTCAGGTACCCCAGTGAGACAGTCCTTACTAAACTATTTACTTTGTAGAAAGTAGGTGCCCCCACTTAACCATTTTCAGAAAACAGTATGAAGAGAGATCCCTATTAGAACTTTGTGATTATTATTTATAATTACAAAGCATTTATAACAACATTTGACATGGATGGATTGAGAAAATGAAGTGTGTGCTGACATTTTTGGTAAATTAAATTTATCACATGGGTGAAGGGTGCATGCCTATAAACTCATCACTCAGAGAGCTGGGCCAGGAATATAAAGAGATTGGGGCTATTTTAGCATACACAATGTGTAAAGAAAATTTATGGTTTCAAAACTTCTGACTCCAGCTGTGTCTTGATGGTTCATGCATTTAACGCTAACAATCAGGAGGCAGAGGAAAGCATATCTTTGCGAGTTCAAGGACAGCCTGGTCTCCAGAGTATTCTGGACAAAACTAAAAAAGAAAAAAAGAAAACAAACAAAAATTTCTGATTCCCAGGCATCTTTTAGGAGAATTAAGTCACAGAGAAGTACTCATAATATATATTTTTTTTAAAAACAAAATTTAAAACTGTGTGTGTCGTGGTGGTGGAAGCAGGGTCAGAGACCAGCATATTAATGTGAGATCAAGGCTACCCTGATGCAACATATTTAGATCAGAACATCACGAAAAATAATAAAAGAAAGTCAATAAATAAATGAATTCTTCATTTTCTATTTGACCCTATAATATATCAATGCCAAATGTGTCAGAGGTCAACGTGAAACAAACACTTAAAATGTAGGTTCCTGTTGTAGTATAGACTTGAATGTCTAGGGACAGGCCTAAATGGAGGAAAATACCAACCACTCCAGAAATCTTGGAAGTAGTTGGCAAATGGTCTCTCATGAATGAAAAGAGTTCATTGCCAGCAAACTAAGGAGTTACCTGAGAGTATTTTGTAAAGAAATGGTTGAAATCTATCCAATTGACACCTCAATTAGATGATTTAATATCTGGATAATTTACAATTATATAAAATTTGTAAATCATGAGAAAGAAGTAAACAAACTTACTAAAGGAAGAAGAAAATGGCAGTCCTTACAGTATTACTGTCAATGGACAATCAGTTGAGGAGGCATCAGGTAAATATGTGGTGAACCTGCAGTAGCTGCCAACCAAGGCCAATGAGAAATAAATATGAAAAAGAGCTGAGGGAGTTTTCAGAAGAAAATGCTATACTTATACTCTGCTGGGAGGTATGGGATGGTTTGAAGCTTGGTTGGATATCAGTATGGAGGGTCCTCAGGCACGAAAATCCTATTCTAAAATATGGTTCATATATACCTTGCCAAAGAACTCAGTATGTTTATTAAACAGGTACTTGCCCATCAATGTTGATGGCATCACTGTGTGCTGAACATTATTGAACCAAGTATGGTGTCCAGATGCCTTGTCATGGATGAAGCTCATTGATGTACCAAGAATATGAACTCTTTTCAGCCTTATATAAAAAGTAGTTCTGTTGTTTGTAGTATGCAGATCCAACTGGGGCTCAGTAGCACTCTTCCTCCATGCTGATAATGCAATGTTTTGTACTGCTGCACAAAACTCTGCCATTAAAATATCCTTTTCCATAGCAGAGCAGAAATCCCGTCTTTCACCTTGCCAGATTCCCTCATACCTCACCAGGTTTCAGATACTGTGACACATCCCTGGTGGCAATGCCTGAAATTAGGATGGGTCATTCAGTCTCCTGGTTGTAGACAATTCAGAAGGTGTTATATCACAGGAGAAAGTGCCCATCATTCTTTTCTCTTTGTCCCACATCTTGAATCTCCTCCCTACTACTTCCTCTCTCCTCCTTGTGTCCTAGTCCCACCTATCTTGCTTTCCTATTGGCCAACATTGCTGTATTCATTAACAGATAAGAGAAATATATTTGCAGATGACAACTCCCATCATCTCCTCTTTTCTGTCTAAATAAAAAGAAGGGTTTTAACTTTAACATAGTAAAATATATAAGAAAACAGTTATCAAGTAAGAACCACAGTGAACAATAATTAGTCCAATAACATTTAGCAAGATTTAAAGGAAATATTCCATCATCTATCCTATCTTTGAAATCTAAAGTTCTATATGTAACTTATCTTTAATGTTTACTAAGGAAAACCATAACCTCAACTATCCATCAAAGACCACAGAAGGATAACGTATAAACTCTAGAAATGACAGAAACATCTCACTACTTGGTCAGGCACCTGAAGTTCTTCTGTAATGTTCCCTATTCAGCCCATAGGCTATAGTGTGCCTGGCAGACTTCTCAGCAAAGCAAGAAATTTCAACATGTCCCACCTGTGTTGGTTGTTTTCCGTCACATTTTTCTGTGTCCTGCAGCATATTTGGGAGACTCTTCCATGAGATAGGAACCCTGTAGCAATGTCAATTTTATATCAGCAGACACTTCTATGTGGGTCCTGGTTTATACAGCATAAAGTCAAACAGTCTAGAGAAGAGTAGTATCTTGCCCAAATGGCTAGTCTTTCCATATTGAAATCAATCTCCATAACGAGTTTCTTCGATGTCCATCTTCCTTTCTAACTAGTGGTGTTGCCAGTAGCAGTTGTTCCTCACAGTTAAGAAAAACTCTAAACCATTTAAAATGCCATGTTCTGTAGGTCTTTGAAAGGTTTCATTAATACCTATCTTATTCAAATATATATGTATATATCTAGAAAACCTAACTGACACTATACGTTTTAACTATTATAAATAGCTCTCTATAATCTGTACTAAATTATACATTATGTTTCTAAATGAGCTATATAATCACAATACGTAAACCAGTGGGTAAGTAGGCATACATGTAAGTTGGGTGGGTGGATGGATGAATGGATGGATGCATGGGTATATGGATGAATAGGTGAATGGATGGATAGATGAACAGTTGCATAAATGATTGGATGGAAGGATGAATGGATGGGTAGGTGGGTGGATGCATGGATCAATCAATAGAACTGTGTTCTGAATTTTTATAATTTGTGTTTAGTTTGAGGTTTTACATGTCAATCTCAGTTCTATCATGCTCCCATCCTCCTCTGCTCACCCAACCCCCATCCCATTCCCATTCTGCTCCCCATGTATGATGAGGCCTTCCATAGGGGATCTTCAAAGTCTGTCATATCATTTGGAGCAGGGCCTACGCCCTCCCATACGTGTCTAGGCTAAGAGAGTATCCCTGTATTTGGTATGGGTTCCCAAAGTCCTTCATGTTGTAGGGATAAATATTGATCCACTACCAGAAACCCCACAGCCTTCCCAGTCCTCCTGATAACCCACATTCACGGGTTCCAGGCTGGTCCTATGCTGGTGTCCCAGCTATCAGACTGAGGCCCATAAACACCCCCTTGTTCAGGTCAACAGTTTCTGCAGGTTTCGAAATTCAGCCTGGTCTTGACCCCTTTGCTCACCACTACTTCTTCTCTCGAACTGGATTCCAGTAGTTCATCTCAGTGTTTAGCTGTGGGCATCTGCTTCTGCTTCCATCTGTTACTGGATGAAGGCTCTAAGATGGCATATAAGGTAGTCATCAATCTCATTATTGGGGAAGGGCATTGAAGGTAGCCTCTCAACTATTTCTTAGATTGTTATTTGGGGTGATCCTTGTAGATCTCTGAACATTTTCCTAGTGCCAGATTTCTCTTTAAACACATACTGGCTCAGTCTATTATATTTCTTTTCTTGCTCTCCTCCATTCCATACATGACTCAATCTTCTTGTTCCCTCAAGCCCACCTCTCCCGTCCACTTCTGCCCTTCTGTTTCTCCTAACTGCCTCTCCCCTCACTGCATACTCCCAATTTGCTGTTTACAGTTCCCATCATTTTTGTGTGTTTTTTTAAAAATTAAATATTTGCTTATTGTTTTCCTATTTTGAAAAGAACTTATTTTCTCTAACTACCTATACTGATTTTATTTTCCTTACCCTCTACTCCATATAATTTCTCACTTAATGCCTTTCTGTTGATCTTTTTCAATGAACATACTTTCAAGAGGTAACAACCAAAAATGACAAAATAATGTATAGTTATTACAATAAAGTTGAAGATGATCATACATTTGAAAGAAACATGTCCTAACGAGTGGCATAAGATTCAGAGACCCTCCTGTCTCTAGATTAAGGCAGTTATGACCCCAACTGGATGGCATTCCCCTACATATGGAATTGGTGTTGGGGGATGGGAGGGGAGGGGGGTTAGAGTGCATGTGAGAGGACAGAGAGGGTAAAAGTGAGGCAAAGAGGGAGAAAGGGAGGGAGAGAGGGAGGGGAAGGGAACTGTGATCCACATGTAAAATTAAATTAAAAAAATGCTTTGACTCCAAAATTTAAGTTCAAGGACAGGTTACTGGGGAAAAGGATTTCTATTTTTGTTATCACAGAAAATGAAAAGATTTGGATTCCTACTAGACTAATGTGGTTTGATCAAGCTAGACCACCTGAAACAGAATACCAGGTGATCCTACATTCAAAACAGCTGGAATAAGCAGCCTTATAGACTACAGCCAGGATTTCTGAATCTTCTTCGAATCTCCCATGACATCGCCCCTTACCAGCAGGAAGTAGTTTGGAAAGAACAACGCCCAAATTCCCAAATATTGTCTACAAATGTATGTTTTCATTTAAATGGACTTAGTTATATAAAATAAATAAATAAATAAAAAATTCAGAGACCCACATGGTCCTAGGCGAATTCAATACAAATATAACATATTGTTAATTGCTTTAATAAGAAATGTATTTCCTGAGCTTTGTTTAATAAGCAATAATTCTACAAGTTACTTAGTTTGAAAACATAAAGATTAAAATAATAATATCCAAGTTAGAAAATATTCATCAAAACACCTTTATATCACTCCCAAGGGGTTAAGTAAAACACAGTTGTCTCAGGGCAGTGCCCAAATCTGTAGCAAAAGCAGCACACACAGTGAGATAAACCAGAGACCTCTTCAAGCTATTGCTTTCCATCTTTCTCTCATACTCAAACTTGTCCCTGTGAGGCTCATTGGATGCAGGTGGTGGGATCTTTTCATGGTGGGCTTGTTAACATTTACTAGATGTGTGACACTGGACTGCAAATAGCCCTTGTGATAATGGGCTGTAGTTGGGGGATTTCATATTGTTTAAAGAGATACAACATAAAACATCTAATGGCAATTTGAATGCAAACGCTCAGTAAAATTCTGATGCTGTATTTCCTTTAAGTGAAATGCAATGGTTACATTACCACCTAAGAGGAAACTTCCCTGGATACCTTAAGCACACCTCCTATGATGTCAGAGCTTGACTTCCTTAAACTGTAACAAAGAAGATTTTCAGAATATTGGATCTTATTTGTACAGAAAAAACTTGATTCCACCTGGTTGTTGGAGCATCCCTTTGGTCACAGACTCTTGAGGCAATGACAAGGGGCAGAGGCTGAGAAATAGGCAGATGGGAAGATCTTTGTGTGTTCAAGGCTAGCCTGGTGTACTTAGATAGTTCTAGAACATTCAGAGCTATGGAAAGAGACCCACCTCAAGAAACTAAAAGTAAGTTCATAAATAAATTTTATAAATAATTTTATCCCATCCCCAATGTATCAGCCTGTAAAATATCAATGGCAATTATGTCAGAGGCTAAAGTGTAACAATCTCTGAACTATTAAAGCACGGAGTGTCATAAAGAGCTGAAGGTTCAGGGGATGCCAGTTTTCTGCTCACTCTTCTTCTGCAGTGGGTGAGAGCCCTTCACAGACTCATCAAACACATCCTGAGAGGGTTTGAAGCCTGTCTTCCTCTTCATGCTTCTCACCTCTGCTGACTTTATAGAGCTTCAAAAGACATCTTTCAGTCAGATTTATGGCAGCTCACACAAATGTTTTCCTTGCTATTCAAAGACAGGAGAACCACAAATAAGGGAAATCATGATAGTTCATGAACATGTTTCCACATGGCCCTCATTTTAGTTGAAAGAGTTGGCAGGTGAAGAGGATGAGTCTGCATTGATGTGTGTCAACTGCTCTATCTCTGGCCAGGCATCCAGTCACAGACTTATTCCTATGTATGGCAGAGCCCTGATTGCTCTCCTCTTAATCCTGTAGCATATTGTTTGGTTAGGAAAGAAGTTAGCTACACAGGGACCAGAGGACTGTGTACTACCTGGGGTCAAAGCACTGTACCTTCCTTTGATGAATGACTCTGAATTTGCTCAAACAGTAATTTAACATAATTATTACTAATTCCAATGTATGGAACTGTGTCTATAACATGAAGAGCTCTGAAAACATAATGACTATCAGAATATGAGTTAAAGGAATCATTCACCAGAAGCCGAAAAACCACCACAATAGCTCGCTATTCAGCTCTCTGAGGTGAAGCTGGATCTGACTGTACTACATATTTTTTCCATCAGTAACATAAGCTTCTTTTCCATTAGAAAAACTTATATAGCATTTTTAACAGGATTACTCCTTACAATTTTTAGGATATACAGAAGGAGGCATTATCACAAATTGCAATAGCCTATGAGCTGGAAACTGATTATCAATTTTTCCCAAAAACTGAGTAAAAGCAATTGTACATGAATCACTGTTTTGAAATAATCAATCAACTTTTCGTTTGTTATAGAGAACATGTATTACATTTGGTTCCCTGCCAAAATATCTCCTAGACTCCATATGGCATTTTGTACCACATAAGCTAATGCTTCAAAACAAGGATTTAGCACTTTGGCTGGGGAAACAGGTAAATGCAACCATAACAATGATCCTCCATGCCATAAGACCGAAGTCCTACTATGCTGTGTGAGAAGCACATAACCCACCCATGGTTTTGCATAGTCAATATAGCAAATCTACTGATGCTGGATTGCATTCTCCAACTGTAAGAGAACTTGTCTACTCTCTTCAGTTAGTGATCTAGGTGAATTGGGATCACTATCTCCTTTCAGGATGTCGCTTAAAAGTTCAAATCACCACTAGGTTCTTTTTAAAACAGGACATAAACATTGGAACATTTCCTAATAACATCTGAATATCATTCAATGATCATAAGATCATTTGAATTTTCACTGACACCTTTTTAGGTGGGGGCAAGACGAGGCTACAGAAACCCATAGAGACAGCTGACCTGAACAAGGAGGAGCTAATGGATGTCCAGACTTATACCTGGGAAACCAGCATTGCACCAACTCAGACCCCCTGAAAATGGGTCTCAGTTAGAAGGTGTGGACTGTCTAAGGGACCTCTGACAGTGGAACCAGGATGTATCCCTGGTTCAGGAAAAGACTTTGGGAGCACATTGGCCCTGGAGGGATACTCCCTTACCCTAGAGGCAGAAGGGAGGGCCTAGTCCCTACTCCAAATGACTTGACAGATTTTTTTGATCCCTCCTGGAAGGCATCACCTTCTCTATGGGTGAGGACATGGAATGGGACTGGAGGGGGTGGATAAAGAGGGTGTGATGGAAGGAAGGAGAGAGACTTGGGGTTGAAGTGTAAAATAAGAGAAAATAATAAATATAGGAAAAATATTTTCTTTTAAAAATGTGGGGTCTTTCTTATGGAGAGGTTCGTCCTCTGCTCTCTGATCTACTCATTTCCAGGAATTCCACACATGAGGTAAACTCAAGCACACAGTTTGTAGAAGTGAAGGCCGAGTTCACACTTTCAGATGTAAAAAGAAAGGGGGCTGGAGGTAAAGTCTAATGTGAGTGAAATGTGGATTTCATTTCCTAATCATGTGTAAGATTGACTCATTCTGTGTGACACATCCAGTCACTGGAGTGACACAGTGTGAAGTCACTCCAGTGTGGCATCTGAAAAGGTCTCTACAATGTCTTTGTACTGCCAGTGTAAGACTAAAGTCATACTAAAATGAAAATGCCTTCGTCAAACAAGTAATGACCTCATAGAGTTTCTTTTCTCTACACTAACACCCAAGGAATGGGCTCATGGAGGAGGCTCTATTTTTTTCTGAATTAAGGTCATGTCCTGCTACACAGAGAGCTGGTAATAGAGCATGAATGTAGATACTTTGAGCAGCTAGCATCTGTTGGCAGTGGGAAAATTTATCTTTGATACTCAGTACACATCACACACCTACAGTGCTATGAACATAATTATCTGTCTGAAAAAGTTACCAAGTTACCTGTTTTGAAACCTATGAAATTATACTAAAAAAATCATGAACATTGCCTATGTTCTCGTTGCTCAGGTTCACATAAAGAAAGTTGAAATCTGGAACATTATCTCTGCCTCTGGTTGACATATGACATATAGACATTGAGAAATAAAACAAGAGTGTCTTTCCAATCAGTGTGATATAATCCAAACTATAGCCTTCTTTCCCTGAAAAGTATCATTAGAGTCATTGTTTGCCCTCCCCAGACTGTAATACTGGTGGGTCAGTTGAGGGCAGGCAGATGAAGCACTCCAGAGACTGTTTCAGGGAACTGGGTATGCTTTAATGTCCATGAGCAACTACTCATATACCAGAAGCACGGTATCTGATTTGTTAGTTCATTACCTAAGAATGAGTGGTGAGCACTCATACCACCAGGGTGTCTTTGGAGAAAGCACATACAAGAGCCAAGAAGAAACAATTGTGTCAACCAAGACACTAGGCACACAATGGGCTTGTGTCTCAGCTAGGCAAGGCCCCGTGTTACCCAATTGGCTACTAGCTGACCTTCCCCAGTTTCCACCCTCATGTGTCATTATTATCCCAGATAACAAGCATGTACTCTTCACAGAAAGATTCTCCAAGTTCGCTCTCACAAAATTGTCATAGAACACTCCTGTGGACAACTCAGGACGGAAAGGGTTGGAAACAGAATTGCTTTGCATTACAAATCATT
The DNA here is from genome assembly GCF_943737965.1 of Phodopus roborovskii. Classification (NCBI taxonomy): domain Eukaryota; kingdom Metazoa; phylum Chordata; class Mammalia; order Rodentia; family Cricetidae; genus Phodopus; species Phodopus roborovskii. The sequence goes on along the minus strand of NW_026126905.1, from coordinate 32,205 downwards.
TTCCCACACTTTATGCAATAAATATTTCAATTACAATAAATCGATTGAAAAACCAATATAAAGAAAAATGTAATTGAATAAAAATACATTAGGAAGGAAACAGACATTAAATGAAAAGAAAAAAAGGCTGGCGCAATTACATACCCTGAAATTGCTTTCTATTGCTGTGATAAAATATAAGTAGAACCAGCATGGGGAAGAAATGGTTTACTTCATATAAAAGCTTGTGATTTAGAACCAAAGGAAGCCATTTCAGCAGCTCAATGGAGGAGCCTGAAATAGAAACCAAGGAAGCTCACTGCTCTCTGGCTTCCTCCCTGCCTGAAGCTCAGCTACTTTTTTTGCACAACAGGGGCCTTCCTGCCTAGGAATAACAGTACCACCCACAGTGGGCAGGCACTCCTACATCAATTGTGAACCAAGAAAATGTCCCACAGACATGCCCACAGGCCAACATGAAAGAAGCAAATTCTTAATTGGGTGTGAAGTTGACAACCAAGATTAGCCTTCCTAGTGACCCATGGAAAAGGAGTTGGAGGATTTCAGGATATAGGATGTACCATTCCTTTGGAACACCTGTGTTTGCATCTGCTGACTTGGCAGCAGTTAGAGAAGTCAGAAAATAAACACAGATGGGGAACTACAGGTGCTAACCGTTTCTGAGTGTTGTATTTTAGACAGGACAATCTGGTCCTTGATAAAGTTCTGTGCTATAGAAGTACTGAGAGCCTAGGGAAAGAACATCTTAAAGCAGCAGAGGATAATTTAATATTTACAGACTCCTAATGTAAATCCTCTAAGAACAGGGAAGTCAGACATGAGTAGTTAGGAAGAAACAAGATATTGGTGGAGCTGGAGCAAACATTAAGGCCCCGGAGAACAGTAAACTTACACCTGGAATGAATTCGGGTTAATTGTACTTTGTAGTTCCATGGAATTTATCAAAACCTGAAACTAAATGTGAAAATTCTTCAAAATAGAAAAAGTAAAATCCCTAAGTCAATAATGTGGGGGCAACTTCTCACACGTCTATAGACACAGATATATAGAAATATGAAAAGCATTTGTACTATTTTGAACCAGAGCTAATTCAAATAATAGTTTCTGTTTGTTTACTAAAGTAAATGGATGCATTTGCTCATTTAACTGTAATATGTTTGAGGATAATCCACGAAGAGAGGAAAGAAATAGAAACTGACAGAAAGAGAAAAGAATGAAAACCAGACAAGGAAATTCCACCGCTTACACAGCCTGGAAGACAGAACCTATGAATACCTGCCGTCTGTCCCATCTAAAAGAAAGAAGGCATGTGCTGTGTTTGAGGGTAAAAGCTGATTTGGCAAATTCAGACTGTCAGAATAACCGCAAAGCCTTGGTGTGGGGAGACATGCTCTTGACATGAATGTCCGGCTGGGCCCTAGTGATTCTAAATCTAATTTTAAGCAGATGTCGGGAGAGTATTATGGCTATCGCAGGTCTCGATCCACTGCCTCTGAATTGGGAATAAGTGGCAGTTTTTTCCTCCTGTTGGATCAGAGAAGGCAGCCGACAGCACACTGAAACACAGTTTTCACAGCCTCAGAGGCCAGAATTCCAACCCTCCCAACTGTCTTTTCCACAGGTACCCGCCCACACCTAACTAATCAAGCACAGAGCTCCTGGCCTCTGCAAAGACTGGATCTCCACCAAGCTGCAGAGGGTGAGAAATCAGCCCTGCCTGGAGGGTGGAGCCCAGGGTGGCAGGGAGAATGTGGTGAGGGAGAGAGTAAGGTGGTGGTGGGGAGAGTGGAGAGGAGGGTGGTAGTGAGGCCTTTTCATTTGGAGGGACTGACTGAAAGCGAATTGGGTAGAGGCAGAGCCATGGTTGAGGTGGTGCACTATTGTTACTGATTAGTTATCTAATTGAAAGAAGGAACTATTGTACATTCTCTTCTGACCTCCACATACGTGACATGGTGATAACACAAGCATAGACCTAAACACAATAAATAACCAACCGACCTGGCAGATGCTGGTTGTCCATGTTATCCTCGATCCACAACCTGCAGCTCTGCTTGCCAGTACTCTGTACTGAGGCAAGAATTTGGATCAAGTGCAAAGAACAGCCAAGAAGTTCATAATTTGTGCCTTGTATTTTGGCGGGCCCGGATGAAGCTGGGTATTGTCTGTTAAATAGTGCTGTCTTGTAGAATACTCCAAGCCATCCTATGAAGCAAGCACAGGAGAATCACACTCCAAGATCTCAAATGACACAGAATGAAAAGGGTCTTGAAAACTCTTCAAATAAGATCAATCCCAGCTTTAAGTTTTCAAATTAGGATTGTACAATTAGCAAACACAAGCCAATGCCCCCCCTCCAGGAAACTTCACAGGATGACACATTTCTGGTTCTAAACCTTTTGAATGAGAAGAGAAATACTCACTATCTGCTGTTCTCATGCTGTTACATACAGCTTGAGCACAGAAGAGCACAGAAATACCTGCCTCTCTCACATACATGTATCTACTGAAAAGATCCAGAAATGGATACAGTAGTTATCTCCTCTAATCCTGTCACGGGGCAGGCTGAGGAACATGTATGCATGTATGTATTCATGGATGTGGTAAGAGAGAACTGTAAATTCTAAAGTGTCAGAAGCTGGAACAGGAATATTACACTTTCGAGCTCAGCCTACTGTACATAGCAAGTTCTGAGCTGTACATGGTTACTTTGTCTTCAGAGGGGAAAACTAATTTGAACAAGCAAGAGTTCTGAGACCAAAGCCAACTAAAGCTACTCTCCTTTTGTACTCATTAAATGAGTTGATAAAAGTACTTAGTAGCTGAAACAGAAGTAAACCCCAGACATCATTACACAACATGACTACTAATACTGCCAATGAATTCTAGGACAGCTAAGGGCCATATGAGGCCCTTATTTTAAAATAAAAATAAATAAATAAATAAATAACAGAGGATTGTGGAGATGCCTTTAATCCCAGCACACAGGAGGCAGAGGCAGGCAGATTCTGAGTTTGAGGGCACCTGCTCTACAGAGCTCCAAGTCAGGCAGGGCTGTTAAACAGTGGAAATCCTGTCTGGAAAAACTTTAAAAACCAAACAACAAATAAATTCAACCCCCTCCAAAGGACTCTGAAACCCTCCCTACAGCCATTCCCTCTGCTATTTCAGCTGCATTTCTGCCTCCATAATCCCCACTCTCCCCAGCATCCTCTTCCTAACAGCTTGCCTCCTATAGTCATTTATCCTGACCAGCAGCCCCACTGTTGCAGCCAGGGGGAGACAACAACTGAAGAGATCACAACAAACAGACCCCACCCACCACTGAAGGGGCCACTTTGCCATGGAGGTAAACCCAAGGCACATGTCTAGCCAGAGGCCGAAGCGGCCCTATGACATCACGCAAGGCAATAAATCCAGTCTGGTCCAGGTCCATTGATGACCCTGGAGCAAGTGTGTGGGCTGTGCTTACTTTGTTTCTTGGGCACAGAGGATTTTCCAGAGGAAATTTCAACAAGAAAGATCCCTGGTGGCTTAAAGCTGCAGAACACAGCAAAGAAAGGGAAGGAGTGAGTGAGGCTTGAATCAAGTAGACTTCTTGGGATAGCTCGGAAAGCCGGCCAACAATGAAGGGTGAGCTGGAGGACAGACAAGGATTTGAGAAGGGTATGAGTATAGAGGGCCAGGAACTGGAAGCTGAATCAGGATACCTGTCACAACAGAGTCCCAAGACCACTTTCCAGGGAATTGGCTCAGAGTGCATAAAAGCAATCGAGACCCAGAGTGTGAAGCCACCCGACTCAATCTCTAGACTAGAATAGATGTCAGGATGAGTGTGTATTATCCCCAGGGGGAACTAGTGTCGCTCAGGAGAACTAGAAGAGTTGAATGCAAGTCCTTTAGCTTGTGCTGGCCCCTGCCTACCTGAATAAGTGCTGCCAAGGACCCTGCTCCCTTCCACTGCCTGGCTTTTCACCCTTCCTCTCATAAAAACCTCCGTAGGTGCATGCAGTATCACAAACCTAAGTCGTTGGTATGTGAGCAGAAAAGAGAAGCAAGGTGAGAACTGGAGCGTTTTTAGAGAAGACAGAAAACACTTTGAAAATTAAGCCTCTGATCTGGTGATGCACACCCCCTGTGTCATATTATCAGAGATCAAGTGCTTAGGCATGCCTCAAAGTCAATATTATTATGTATATAAAGGAAATACTTGATCTTGTGTCCTATGACTTTGAACCCAGCACCCTATACCACATAAAATAATGAATGAAAAGGTGGTGGGTGTGTTCACAGGGCATTGGTGGGTCTTACCTTTAATCCCAGCACTTGGGAGGCAGCGGCAGGCTAAGCTCAGTTCCAGGCCATCCAGGTCTACAGAGTTAGTGCCAGGACAACCATGGCTATGCATTGAAACCCTGTCTTAAAAAACCCTGTGTGTGTGTGTGTGTGTGTGTGTGTGTGTGTGTGTTGTGCTATGTGTAAGGATATATGGATTTGTGAGCATGGGTGTGGGTGTAAAATAAGTTCTGGATGAATCAAGCTGAGTTCTTTTTGACCCAGTTGATTGATGAATATGTTGGAATCCAAAGTCTAAGGGAGGAATTTTTCACCTGTTAAAATTAGCCTTTAGCATTTCTGTCAGGGGTTGAAGATTTAGCTTAGTGGTGAGAATGGTTGTGTGGCATGCCCAAGTCCCAGGGACTGATCTCTAAAGCTGAAAACAAAATTCTTTAAATGAAAAGAAGTAAGAAGACGAGGGCTGTTGTTCTCTAAGAGCCCTTATGTTGGAACAAAACCATCATTAGACTGGATTGAAAGTTGTGACAACCTCTGCTTCTGACACCTGCAGGACATCGGATGAGTTTTCCAGTTGCTAGCTGATTCTTTTTGATCATTTATACTTTTTTTGTTATTTCATTCCTGCCTATTTGTTTATTTATCTATCTATTTATTTATTATTTGGAGACAGTGTCTCATTTTGTATTCCATGGACTGTCTCAAGCTGGGAGATAATCCTGCCTCTGCCTACTGAGTGCAGGGTTTAAAGGTGTATAGGACCATGGTAAATCATTAATTTATTATTTATTTAGTGTATTTATTTACTTTCATTTCTTGCAACAAGTTTCCCTGTGTAGTCCACTGTGTCCTAGAATCACTCTATAGACCTTGCTGGGCTAAAACTCATAGAGTTTAGACTGCCGGTGAGTGGAATTAAAGTTGTGTAACACTACTGCCTGACTATTTTTTTTTATTTATACTTGTTGAATGTTCTCAAAGTTCATGGAGTTCAAGAGGCCTTCGAGCAGGAAATCATGCAGTATAAACTGAAACAGAGTTCTTGGAACAAAGTGAAGACGGCTCATCGGAAGATCTTCCCAACTTACTAGTGAAGATTCATAGAGAAGAAAGCCTGGGATGTGACCATCAGAATCTTCCAGAATATCAATAGGAAGGATCTCAGTGAGAGGGCAGCAGGAGAGATTGCTGGTGAGTAGGGTCAAGCTTCTTTACCGTGACGTTTGTGTCATAGTTTTGATACCTCTTGTTCATTCCCAACTTCCATAGGACAGGCAGGTGTGGGGAATATTATTCTACTTGAGGAAGGAGGCAGACTGGGATAGATATGTTAGCTCTGATCTGTGAAGTCAAATGCATGAAGGTTTCATGCCCTAACCTACCTAGATTGTTAAACTTCTACCTAGGACATCAGTCATTTTACCCTTGTATCAAAAACGAAGACTTAACTCAGAGTGAAGTTGTAACTCTGGATTTGGGCAGGCAGCATCAGAAAACACATGGGGGTGCAGGAAGTTGGCACTGTCTGTGTAAACCTGAAAATCTGACTTCAGAAACCACATAAAATCCAGGCATCAGAGCAAGTTGGCCCTTCAGCATGGCAAGGTGTAAGGTAGCTGAAGAGAAACCTGTCTCAAAAAATGACATGGAGGAGGGCCTGGAGGGATAGATCAATGTTTTTAAGGACACCTGCTACTCAATCAGAAGACCTTTGTCAGTTTCCAGAACCTACTTGGTGGTTCACAAGCAGCACATAACCCAAGTGTCAGGGAATCTAGTGCCCTCTTCTGTCTCCTAAGGGCACTGCACTTATGTGATACACATGCAGACAAAAGCACCCACATACATCTTTCTTTTCTTTCCTTCCTTCCTTCCTTCCTTCCTTCCTTCCTTCCTTCCTTCCTTCCTTCCTTCCTTCCTTCCTTCCTTCTTTCTTTCTTTCTTTCTTTCTTTCTTTCTTTCTTTCTTTCTTTCTTTCTTTCTTTCTTTCTTATAAGCGCAGGGCACCTAAAAAGACACCTAGCATTGGCCTCTGGTCTCAACATGCATGGGTACTGTGCCCCTTCCCCAACTCCTACACCTACATACCTTTCATGTATGTATTTGAATCAACTGTTTTCTGGTGTGAAACATGATTTCTCCTTTTTTGTCATGGCTGGGTCTGTTTTGTTCTTTAACAAGCACAAGTGAAAATGGTAAAGCCATCTTTCATTAACAGCATGGTCTTAAGAGTCACATGATTATTTATCCTGGTATAAGATGTCATGGATGCAATTCATGATAATGGTAGGTCTCGTGCTATGAAAGGTTTCTCATGCCTCAGTTTTTTGTTTGTTGTTTTAAAAAAATGTCTCTGTGCTGTTCTTTCTACTCTGACTTTTTCTACAACTACAGATATATATATATATATATATATATATATATCTTTGATTTAAGTTTAAAGTATATGAGAACAAGAACAATTAGATTCTGACTTAGATGAATGTGAGAGTACTTACATGCATTTCTGTGTACTATGTGTGTATATTTCCCTTGGAGCAGGCAGAGGGTGTTTAGATATTCTAGTACTGGACAGTGGTATGGATGATTCCTGAACTGAACCCAGGTCTTCTGGGTGCTTGTAACCACTGAGCCGTATCTTAATCCCCATGTGTTATGACATCATACCATGTCTCATGTATATCTTTATATCCTTTTTGTTGTTTATGCTTTAGGTTCAATTTTGTTTTCAACTATCCTTATTCCCTGTTCAGCTACTTTTATTTTGTGGTTTTGGATCCTACCTAGACTCTCTTTGTAGACCAGATTAGCGTGAAATTCACAGAGATCTATCTGCCTCTGCCTATCTATTTCTGGGACTAAAAGGGCATACCTTCTGGCTTCCGTTCAGATACTTCTAATCAATAACAAATTATTTGTGTGTGTACACACATTTGCATATCATGGTGCACAAATGGAGCTGAGAAGACAACTTTTGATAGTTCTGCTTCTGTCATTTGAGTTTTGGGGACCAAACTCAGGTCATCAGACTCCTTGTTAAATGTATTCACAACCTAAGCCATCTCACCAGCCCCTATCTGTTGGTTCTTAAATGTAGTTAAGACATTTTACATATGCAGTTTGACTTGGTTTTCCTCTGTCTCCAATGATTACCCAACATAACTTTTATTTATATGGAACACCTTTTAAAAATTGTTAAACTTAGCATACAAAATGAGTTTTTGTATAAAATTGTGTGTGTGTGTGTGTGTGTGTGTGTGTGTGGATTTGCTTTTCTACCGTATTAACCCACCATGACTCTCCTGTGTTTCTTTCTATCTAGTTCCCTCTTGTTCCCCTAAATAGACTCCTTTTTCTTTCATGCCATATATGTGGGAAGTTGTATATATAGACCATTTTTACAGTATTTTTAAAAATTACAAGTATGTGTGTGTGTGTGTGTCTGTATGTGGGATTACATATATGAGTGCATTTCCTGCAGAGGCCAGAGGAAAAAGAACTATTAGAAGCTATGTCCCAATTTGGTTTAACAGATATATATAGGGAGCCTAACTACTAGTATTCCAGAGCCTCTACCTTGAAAAAAGCTTTTGGAGGGCAAGTTCAGTTGTAATGAACATTTGCTTCCTGCAAGATCTATGAGGCTACAGAATCCCTGTCATATTTTGAGAGGTTGAAATTACATAGAAACATACACAGTCTTTCTCAAGGTCATAGTACCACACACAGTCCCAAATGAGATATTTTGTAGGGATGATGGAGACCCTTGAGATTCTAGAGTTCTGGAATTCACATGGCCATTCATGTGAACACACAAACAAAAAATGTTGCATACTACACTCCAATTGTGAGTGAAGATGGTGCACTAAGCTCAACAAAGTCTCTGGTACAGTTTTCTCAATGTAGCTGGGGCCACTCACTCTTTCCTGGTTGTTTCTACAGTCCAATAGGGACAGAATAGTTTACTCATGCATCGACTTTATGTTATGCAGATGTGTAGATTGCTGAGTGCACAGGCCCAAGGTTGGCTAAGACTGACTCAACTCCATATGGAAATGTGTGGATTGCTGAATGCACAGCTAGGAAAGGCTGACTTTCACCTCTGCCTAATTAAGAAGATAATTGCAATTTGGCTTGAGGTTCTCACTCAAGAAGAGATTTTGACTCATGCCAGATAAGGCAAGATCCAACCAATACTTTAGAAACTTGTGAAAATCCAGCCTAGGGTATGCACATTTGGATTTTCAGCATTTCTTTGGTGAGGTGCCAGGATCTCAAGTGAGGCCTATTCAGGCTGTAAAGCCATATGATGATACAAATAAACAATAAAAGTAAATAAACTAATGAGATGACATATATGAGAACTTTTCCACGCAATATTATTGGAGTTCCCTTTTGAAACCCTTCATATATGACCCGTGTGTTTACACATGTCTATGATCTGTGTGCATTTTTCAGAATGTGCATATTTGTGTGGGCAAAGATGAACAGGTGCTTCAGCACATCTGCAGATGTGAGCAGACTGCCTGGAGTACTGGCCTTCCCTGGCCCTTTTAGTCCAGTAGAATTTCCCTGTGCTCCATGTCTTCTCCTGTCTCCCTGTCCCATGTCACCTGATGAGAACTTTGAATGTAGCCATGGCCAACCATACCCAGGTGTTGGGTGCTTTCTGGAGATCCCGTCCCAGGTTCTGACACTGTCACTGCTAGTACTTCAGTCAGTGTCATTATCTCTGTGATCTACTTGAGAATTTCCTACAAAGGTCTAACTAATGCTGAAAACATAATCTCATACAACCAAATGTCTCTCTCCTTCACATCTCTCCGTTATGTCATTAATATTAACTGAGAGTTTGACTTTTAGAAAGTAACACTGCACAGCACATTCCTTACTATGGGATATGATTAATTATTTTCCCAATGTGCTTCCTCTAATCTCTACAGAGCTCTGAAAAGATGAGGATCCGTATGTAACAAGTTTTGAAGAAACTGATGTGGCTTAAACTAAGTTAAAGGCCTCTTTTACAGGAAGTCAAGGTGGCAGGAAAGAAAGAGAACACCAGTCACACAAGGTTCTGTCACTACAGCAAAGTGGATCCAGGCAAGACAAAGAAAGGGGACATGGAAAAGCGGATGAAGCTTTCTCTGTGCTTCTCAGTGCTCCAGACTTCAGATACCTGTTCAACAGACCACCTTACTTGACTTGTGACTTGTACTCACAAATGTGTGTAGCTGACCCAGATGCAATAGGGTCCATTTAAAAATAAGTATTCAAACCTGTGGTGACTTACCTGGGCTTTCTACCGTCTTAACCTTTCCATCATGTTTGTCTGATGATGTGTTCGTTTTGAATTCTTTGAAGGCTTCTTGTGGACCACACACCACTGCTGTTTTAATAACAAAGCTTTCTTCTGAAGATACTTCAGCACTTTTAAATGCCAATTAGAGATTGGGGACCACCTCCCCACTTGTGTCTTCATCAACTCCATCCACCGTCCTATCCAGAAGAGCACTCCATTTGACAAAGTCTGAGGAGTTTTGATGGTATTCCTTACATCTTCATAGAAGGCCTTGTTTTCTGCCTCTTCTTCCTCTCTCTCTCTCTCTCTCTCTCTCTCTCTCTCTCTTCCTATAGAAAGAGAAATGGGATGAGTGTAATACTTCAAAACTGAGAAGAATAGACTTGCCAGCAAAGAGATGAACAACCTGCAGTTGTGTCCAAGTCTGACATCTCATCATGGAGTCTATTCCCCTTCATAACCCTGGTACTATGAAAAACAACCATGACTCCCTTACTCAGTTACTGCATAGCTGTTTTAAGTGACAATTCTGTCTCAATGTTCTGAGTACCCTAATGCACCTTGGGTGTTTGTATGATTGTGCACATCCATGTGCTTGTGTGTGTGTGTGTCTGTGTGTGTCTGTGTGTTGACTTGTGTAGGTACAAGCCCATGTTTTTGCAAGTATGTGTAGAGCTAGAGTGTATCTCTTCAATCAAAACCTCCACTGGAACAGGAAAACACAGTCCCAGGTCAAAGGTTGACTAAGTGATACAAAAACATTCTGTCTTCATGCTCACTTGTTGATGACCTTATCTGGCAGGTATTTTGCATAATCCTTGCTATACTGTTTCAGCAGTTTGCTATATTTATTGTCTATTTATTGTCTGCAACACAAAAACAAAATGGAGAATTAGAATAGTCCTAATGTCAGCAAAGGGGAAAGAAAACAAGTTGGGAGAGACATTAGAATCTTCTTTTAATTTAATATATTTTTTCTTCTTTTACACATCAGTCCTATTTCCCTTTCGCTCTGATCCTCCATTCCTCCCAGAGACTCCCTTATTTCAACCATTTTAATCCCCAGACAGGGTGAGGCCTTCCATGAGGGTTCATCAAGTTCTGTCAAGTCATTTGAGTGAGGTAGGGCCTAGGCCCTCCCCCATGGATCTGTGCTAAAGGATTATCCCCACCATGGGGAATGTGCTCTCAAAGTACTTTCCTGCAGTAGGGATACATCCTGGTTCTGTGAGATGTCAGTTTCTTATGTATGACTTGAGCTCCATTCACTGCCAATCCTTTCTTCTGTACTGTGATGCTAAGCTTGCATCACCTCCCCTGCCAACAAGGTTCAAGTTCTGTGACATTTTTTTGTGTAGCTCCCTCTGACTCTGGAGATTTAGGTCTATCACAAAGACAAAGAAGATCTACCTTGTTGATTTTGGATCCTGTTCCCTTAGAAAGCTTGTTGCAGTATTCTGGGCCTTATCTGAGTTTCTCCACGAAGTGTCTAAATGAATAAAGCAGAGTGACTAAGGTATGCATAAAAGTTCTAAATGTCTAAATATGACATTTCTATAAAATTTCCATAATTATTTCTATAAAAATTCCAGGCATGGATTCAGAAGTTCTTGGAATGAGAAGAGTTCCACCCTGGGATCCCACATCCTTTCCTTCCCAGTGCCTGGAGAAAGAAAGGTCCTCATTCTTTTATCAGCTTATGTGTGTGTGAGCTGCCAGAAATCTGATTAAAGTTGTCTTTGTGAAGTTTCATAAGCTCAGCAGAGTGAGAAGCATGAAGAGGAAGACAGGATTAGTGAAGGGAACAGTCACAGGAAAGGAGATGGAAAGTGCAGATTCTCATGTTAAAAATTTGTGGTACACCACAAATGCTTCCTCTTTAAGTCCTTTCTTTTGGATGTCTGCCACCATTTTTAAGCCATGCCTCATTTTTATGTATGTTTCCAAGGGTATGTTGTTGCTTACTTCAACATTCAGCCTGAAAGAAATTAAAAATTGGAACTGATCTTGTGGTGGAAGAGTTACGTCTTTATATTTTTGCATGGTTCTCTTGTTATGAGACAGAAAACAGAAGATGGGGAACTCAGCAGCCACCTCCTAATTTCCTGCCCTATTGTAATTACACTGTCTACAACACACACCTATACAGTGTGTGAGTGTGTGTGTATGTGTGTGTGACAAATCTCTTACTAAGTCGTTAGAGTAAATAAAACACCACATGTGTTAATACAGCTCAATAAATTTAATTTAGTGCACAAAACCAGTCTAGAATCTCCTTACTATGGTACTAATGTGGTTGAGGAGGGGGGATGGGAGGAAGGGAGGGAGAAGGAACTGGGATTAGTATGTAAAATAAGATAGGTTTTCAGTTAAATAAGAACTAATTTAAAAAATGGTACCATTTCTTAAAATTTGCCATATATGATTATATGCCGAAGAACTTTGTTTTCAGCAGCAGTGAGACCTACCTCACTTGGGGCCTACCACTGAAAAGTGCTGAAGAGCTCTTTTGGTCTCTGAGCCAGGATTTAAAAAAATATGCCTGTCAGCAGGAATTAGAGAAGTTAAGAAAACAAATTCTTTGCTTCTCCAAAAATTAATGATAAATTTTGTTAATTTATGCATTGCTATGTTAATGATCACTAAGTCCTTGCATGATTTAATATTAATATTCAGTTGATGAGGTAGTAGATATAACCTAACTATAATTTTTTTTCATGGTGTTTAATACTGAGCCAAATATTTGAACAGACATTTCTCCCATTGTATACTTTTACCTGTTTTGTTAAAAATCAAGTGCTTATATGTATGTGGGTCAAGATCAGGATTTTTGATTTGATTCTATTGGTCTACTTATCTATTTTTGTGCCAATACCAGGCAGTTTTCAGGACTGTAGCTCTGTAGTCTGTAGTATAGCTTAAAGCTTTTGATAGTGATGGCTCCTGAAGTTCCTGTATTTTACAGGTATTGTTTTGTCTCTCCTGGGTCTTTTGTTTTTCCATATAAAGTTGAGTATTATACTTTCAAGGTCAGTGAAGAATTTTGTTGAGATTTTTGATGGGGATTGCATTGAATCTGTAGATTGCTTTTGGCAAGATTGCCATTTTTAATATGTTAATCCTACCTGTCCAAGAACATGGGAAAGCTTTCCATTTTCTGTTATCTTCTTTAATTTTTTCTTTAAAGACACAATGTTCTTGCTATATATGTCTTTCACTTGTTTGGTAAGCATTACCTCAAGATAATGCATGTTGTTTGTGGCCATTATAAAGGGTAATGATTCTCTTATTTCTTTCCCAGCCCATTTGTTGTCTGCATATCATAGGTCTACTGATTTTTTTTAATTTAACTTATATCCTGCTTGTTTGTCGAAAGTGTTTATCAGTTCTAGTACTTCCTTGGAGGTGATTTTTGGGTTGCTTATGTAAACTATCATATCATTTTATTAATTTATTTTTTACCTTACAATACTGTTCACTCTCATTCCTTCCCCCTCCTATCTACTCTGCAAAGAAGATAAGGCCTCCCCCTAATACATCTCTAAGTCAGCTCACAGAAGCAGAACAAAGCTACCACCCTTCCACCCACATACCTGTGTCTAGGATGAGCAACTGATCTCTCCATATAGAAATGGTTCCTCTAAGTCAGTTTGTGCACTATAGTTAAGTCGTGGAGCCCCTGCTAGTGACCTCATATATGGACATATATGGACACACCATTGTCACCCTTTTTAAGAGAGTCTTAAGCAGGTTCTCCACATATCACAAGAGAGGGTGTGATTTCTCACTAGCTTGTGCCAGCTCCTTATATGAGTTTCTTCTTATGGTTTTGATTACTTTGTTCATGTTTTTACTCCACCCTGACTTCAATTGCACTCCAGGAGCTTGGCCCAATGATTGGTGAAGTGACCAGACCCTCACCTAGCCATGAGAGGTTGCAGAAACGACCCAGCAAGATGTACACCTCTGACTCAGTAACATGTGCTGAGATTCCTGACCAGCTTCTGACCATACTTTTGTAAGACCCTTAGAAAAAGGAGTCTCCCATTTTCGGTCAGTACCGCCAAGAACTCAATGTCCAGTATAGTAGCTGCAACATGCAAGAGACTTTAATGAACAGGAAATGTTCTTCCCCAAAGGGCTCCCTCAGCATGCAGGCTAGAAAGAAGACCCATTCCCCGGGCACAGGTGTTTTTAAAGGCAAAACCCACAAGCTTAGGGTGGGAGTATGACCCTCTGTCCATTGAGTTGGTGACCCTTTTAGGCCGCATGCTCTTGGTGTTAGGGTCAACAGATCTTAGGGCCTCAGGGTGTGCTAATTAATCTTTTTTTTTTTTCAGAATTTATATTTATTTTTCAGAATTTATATTTTTTTGGAAAGGCTAACACTTTCCAAATGTCATTATTACTGCTATTTTTTCTTGATATTCAGTGTTTTTTTTTTAAAAAAATTTTTTATAACCAAGTCCATTTAAATGAAAAAAAAAACATTTATAGACAATATTTGGGAATTTGGGCATCATTCTTTCAAATCTTCTTCCCGCTGGTAAGGGGCACTGTCATTGGGGATTCTAAGAAGATGAAGAAATCCTGGCTGTAGTGTGTTAAGGCTTCCTTGACCAGCTGTTTTGAATGTAGGATCAACTGGTACTCTGTTTCAGGCGGTCTGGCATGATCAAACCACATTAGTTAGTAAGGAATCCACAGCTTTTCATTTTCTGTGGAAACAAAAATAGAAATCGTTTTCCCCAGTAACTTGTCCTTGAACTTAAATTTTGGAGTCAAAGCATTTTTTTATTTTTAATTTATTATTTTACATGTCAATCGCAGTTCCCTCTCTGTCCCTCCCTCCCAACATTCCTCCCTTTTACCCTCTCTGTCGCTCACATGCATCCTAAACACCCTCCCCTCCCATCCCCCCCCCCACTCCAATTCCATATGTAGGGGAATGCCATCCAGTTGGGGTCATGTAGATCTGACAGGTCATGTGAAAGTAGGGACTAGGGCTTCTCTCCTATCTCTATGTTAAGGCAGTTATCCCTCCATGGGGGATGTGTTTGCAAGGTCCTTTTTGTGTACCAGGAATACATCCTGACTCTACTGGGTGAGGTTCCTTAGAATGCTCAGTCCTTCTGGCTGAGACCCATATTCAGGGGGCCTTGGAGTCAGTCCCATGCTGGCTTCCCAGCTATCAGCCTGGTGGCCCCTTAGCTCCTCCTTGTTCATGTAATCTGTCTCTATTTGTTTCTGCAGCCTGGTTTTGTCCTCTCCATCTGCATCTGGGATCTAGTTTGACTCACTGTTTATTGTTGTTTGCTCCTTTTTCCAACAGGTATTAGATAATGGGCTCCATGGATAAATTAGTTGTTGATGTCACTATCCAGGAAGGTCATTTATGGGAGCCTTTCCACAGATGTTCAAATTGTTAGGTGACGGCAGTCTTGTAGTTCTCTAGACCTTTATTTAGGTTCAGTTTTCTCTTCAAACCAATAATGAATCCCTCTTTTATATTCTCTCTCTCTCTCTCTCTCTCTCTCTCTCTATCTATCTATCTATCTCTCCTGTCTTCTATTCCTAACCAGGCTCAATCTTCCTAGTTGTACATGTGTTCTTTTCTTCACCCTCGTTTTCTCCTAGTACTCTCTCCATTCGCTGCCCCCTTACTTCCCCCTGCCCTCTGGCAGACTCATCCCTTCCCAGTTCTGTGAGGGATTTATATGAATCTCTTAGAATATACCTTGTATCCTAGTTCCTCTGTTGGTGTGAATTATAGGCTGGTGATCTTTGATCTAGGTGTAAAATACATATATGAGTGAGTGCATACTATGTTCCTCTTTTTGTGACTGGGTTACCTCATTCAGGATGGTTACTTCAAGTGCCATCCACTTACCTCCAATTTCAAGATACCATTATTTTTTTCTGCAGAGTAGTATTCCATTGTGTAGATGTGCCACATCTTCATCATCCATTCTTCAGTTGAGGGGAATCTAGGTTTCTTCCAGGTTCTTGCTTTATAAATAGTGCTGCTATGAACATAGTTGAACAGATGTCTTTGTTGAATGGATGTGGATCATTTGGGGATTTCTGGGTCCTGTGTTAAAAAAAAATTCCCATTTTCCTGAGGAACTGCCATACTGTTCTCCAAAATGGCTGTCTGAGTTTGCACTCCCACCAGCAGTGGAGGAGTGTTCCACTTTCTCCACATCCTCTTCAGCATGAGTTGTCATTGGTGTTGCTAATTGTAGCCATTCTGGCAGGAGTAAGATGTTATCTCAAAGTTGTTTTGATTTGCATTTCCCTGATAGCTAAGGATGTGGACCACTTAAGTGTCTTTCAGCCTTTTTGATTTCCTCTATTGAGAATTCTTTGTTCAGTTCTGTTCCCTATTTTTTAATAGGGTTATTGGGTGTTTTGTTGGCTAGTTTCTTGAGTTCTTTGTACATTTTGAGATCAGCCCTTTGTCGGATATAGAATTGGTGAAAATATTTTCCCAGTCTGTGGGCTGCCGTTTGTTCTTGTCCACTGTGTCCTTTGCCTTACAGAAGCCTCTAAGTTTGAAAGAGGTCCCATTTATTAATTGTTGCTCTCAGTGTCTGTGCCCCTGGAGTTATGTTCAAGAAGCGGTCCCTATACCAATTTATTCAAGGGGTACCTCCTACTTTCTCTTCCTAAGAAGATCAATGTGGCTGGATTGATGTTGAGGTCTTTGATCCATTTGGACTTGAGTTTTGTGCATGGCGATTGACATGGATCTCTCTGCAGTCTTCTTCACACCCTCATCAGGAATGGTGATGTCCCCTGAAATTCTTTTATTTTATAGGGTTGTTTTGTCTACCCTGGGTCTTTTGTTTTTCCATATAAAGTTGATTATTATCCTTTCAAGGTCAGTGAAGAATTGTGGTGGGATTTTAATGGGCATTTCATTGAATCTGTAGATTGCTTTTGGCAAGATTGCCATTTTTCCCATGTTTATCCTACTTATCCAAGAGCATGGGATATCTTTCCATTTTCTGGTATCTTCTTTAATTTCATTCTTTAGAGCCACATAGTTCTTATTATATAGGTCTTTTACTTGTTTGGTAAGTGATACAACGAGATACTTTATGTTGCTTGTGGTTATTGTAAAGGGTGATGTTTCTCTGATTTTTTTTTTTTGTTTCTTTGTCGTCTGAAAAAAGTAGGGCTACTGATTTTTTGAGTTTATCTTGTATCCTGCTAGTTTGCTAAAGGTGTTTATCAGCAGTAGGAGTTCCCTGATAGAATTTATTGTTGTCACTCTTGTAACCTATCATATCATCTGCAAATAGAGACAGTTTGACTTCTTCCTTTCCATTTTGGTCCCCCTGATCTCCTTTTGTTGTCTTACAGCTTTAGCTAGAACTTCTAGAACAATATTGAAGAGATATGGAGAGAGAGGACAGCCTTATATTGGTCCTGATTTTAGAGGAATTGGCTTAAGTTTCTCCCATTCAGTTTGATGTTGGCAGTTGGTTTGCTGTATATTACTCTTACTATGTTTAGGTATGCTCCTCTTATCCCTGATCTCTCCAAGACCTTTATCATGAAGGGTGTTGAATTTTGTTGAAACCTTTTTCAGCATCTAGGGAGATAATCATATGGTTTTTTCTTTTTCAATTTGTTTATATTGAGGATGACGTTAATAGATTTTCATAGGTTAAACCATCCCTGCAATCCAGGGACGAAGACTACTTGGTAATGGTGGATCATTTCTTTGATGAATTCTTGAATTCGGTTTGCCAGTATTTTATTGAATATTTTTGCATCAATGTTTATCGGGAATATTGGTCTGTAGTTTTCTTTCTTAGTTGGGTCTTTGTGAGGCTTGGGTACCAAAGTTATTGTGGCCTCATAAAAAGCATTTGGCAATGAACCTTCTGTTTCTATTTTGTGGAACAGTGTGGGGATTAGTGGTTAGTATGTCTTCCTTGAATGCCTGATAGAATTCTGCACTGAATCCATCTGGCCCTGGACTTTTTTTGGTTGGAAGGGTTTCATTGAGGGATATAGGTCTATTTAAGTTGTCTGTTATTTATTTAATTTTGATAAGTAATAGTTATCCAGAAATTTGTCCATTTCCTTTGAATTTTCAATTTTTTGGAGTACAAATTTTCAAAGTATGACCTGAAAATTGTCTGGATTTCATTTGTGTTCATTGTTATGTTCCCTTTTCATTCTGATTTTGTTAATTTGCATGTTCTCTCTCTGCTATTTTGTTAATTTGGATAAAGTTTTGTCTATCCTGTTGATTTTCTCAAAAACCAACTCTTCACTGCATTGATTTTTTGTATTGTTTTCCTGCTTTCTATTTTGTTGATTTCAGCCCTCAAGTTGATTATTTCTGGTGTCTACTCCTATGGGGTGAGTTCGCTTCTCTCTGTTCTAAGGTTTTCATTTGGGCTGTTAATTTTCTTGTGTGACTGTCCTCTGTTTTCTTCATATGGGCACTTAGTGCAATGAACTTCCCTCGTAGCACTGCTTTCAAGGTGTCCCATAAGTTTGGGTATGTTGTGTCCAATTTCTCATTGAATATTAGAAAGTCCTTAATTTCTTTCTTTATTTCTTCTTTGACCCAGGAGTGGTTAAGTTTCCATGAGTTTGCAGGTTTTCTGCTATTTGTGTTGTTGTTGAATTCCAATTTTAAAGCTTGGTGATCTGATAACTACAGGGGACTATTCCTATTCTCTTGTATCTGTTGAGGTTTGTTATGCCACCTAGTATGTGGTCGATTTTTAGAGAATGTTCCATGTTGAGCAGACAAGAAGGTATATTCTTTTGTGT
The DNA here is from genome assembly GCF_943737965.1 of Phodopus roborovskii. Classification (NCBI taxonomy): domain Eukaryota; kingdom Metazoa; phylum Chordata; class Mammalia; order Rodentia; family Cricetidae; genus Phodopus; species Phodopus roborovskii. The sequence goes on along the minus strand of NW_026126905.1, from coordinate 13,811 downwards.
TTGGATGGAATGTTCTATAGATGTCTGTTAACCCCAGTTGAGACATAACTTCTGTTAGTTCTTTTTTTTTTTGTTGAGTTTCTTGATTTGTGGTCCTGCCTAGTTTTGACAGTGGGGTATTGAAGTCTCCCACTATAAGTGTGTGAGGTTTTATATGAGCTTTGAGTTTTAGTTGCATTTCTTTTATGAATGTGGGTGCCTTTGTAATAGGGGCATAGATGTTCAGAACTGAGACTTTGTGTTGATAGCTTTCACCTGTGATGAATATGAAATGACCGTCTTGATCTCTTTTGATTAATTTTTCTTTGAAGTCTAACTTGTTAGATATTAACACAGCCATGCCTGCTTGCTTCTTGGTTCCATTTGATTTGAAAATCTTTTCCCAACACTTTACCCTGAGGTAATGTCTATCTTTGAAGTTAAATGTGTTTCTTGTATGCCTCGGAAGGATGGATTCTGTCTTCGTATCCATTCTGTTAGCCTTTGTCTTTTTATAAGTGAGTTAAGACCATTAATTTTGAGGGTGAGTAAGAACCATTGATTGTTGATGCTAGATTGTTTTAGGTTTGTTGTTAGCAGTGGTATTGTGAAGTATATTTTTTCTGCTTTACCCCTGGTTTCTGGTGTAGTTAGATTATGTGTTGCCTACATTTTTGTGGGCTTAGTTAACTCTCCTTGGGTTGGAGTTTTCCTTCCAATACTTTCTGTAGGGCTGGATTTGTAGATACGTATTGGGAAAATCTGCTTGTTTCACTAAATATCTTGTTTTCTCCATCTATAGTGATTGAGAGTTTGCTGGATATAGTATCCTAGGCTGGCATCCATGTTCTCTTAATACTTGTAGAACATCTATCCAGGACCTTCTGGCCTTGAGGGTTTCCATGGAGAAGTCAGGTGTAATTTTGATAGGTCTGCCTTTATATGTTACTTGTCCTTTTTCCTTCACTGCTCTTAATATTCTTTCTTTATTCTGTATGCTAGGTGTTTTGATTATTATATGTCGAGGTGTCTTTTTCTCTTTGGTCCAGCCTATTTGGGGTTCGGTATGCTTCTTGTACTTTCATAGGCATGTCCTTCTTCTGATTGGGAGGAAGGTTTTCCTCGATGATTTTGTTGAATATGTTTTTTTGGCACCTTTGTGCTGTGCTTCTCACCTTCCTCTATGCCTATTATTCTTAGGTTTGGCCATTTCACGGTGTCCCATATTTCCTGGATGTTTTGTGTTAAGGATTTGTTGGATTTATGATTTTCTTTGGTCGATGAATCTATTTCTTCTAGTTTATCTTCTGCGCCTGAGATTCTCTCTTCCATCTCTTGAATTCTGTTGGTTATGCTTGCATTTGTAGTTCCCGATTTTTTGCCCAGTTTTTCTATTTCCAGCAGGCCTTGGGTTGGTGTTGCCTTTATTTTCTCTATTTCAGTTTTCAAGTCTTGAACCGTTTCCTTCACCTGCTTAATTGTTTTCTTTTCTCTTGGCTTTCTGTACTTTCTTTACTTTCCTTAAGGAATTTGTTCATTTCTTCCACTTTTTTGTTTGTTTTTTCCTCCATTTCTTTAAGGGATTTTCTCACATCTTCTTTGAGGGCCTCTATCATTTTTATGGCGGTAATTTTTAAGTCGTTCCCTTCTCCTTCCTCTGCTTTGTTATTGTGTTCCATTCTAGTTGGTGTAGTTTCCCTAGATTCTGGTGGTTTCATGCTTGTCTTTCTGTTGTTAGGTGTTTTCTTGTATTGCTGTCTTCCCAAAGCTTCTTCCAGTAGGTGTTGGTGGGGTCCCCCCTCTCTCGTGGTACTTCCCCGGTGGGCTTATGTGGGTCAGAGGTTCAATATCTGTAGCTCTGGGTGGTCCAAGCTTTCCCTAGGAGGTCTCTCCCACAGACAGGGAGCCAGGGGATGGGGTCAGGGATGAGGATCCGGTAGAAGATGCCTGTAGAAACTCAGAGTGGTCCCACAGAGATAGGCTGGCAGAAGAGGACAATGGCTGGCCTATACTTGGGAAGTTTCTGCAAGATTGTCGGATCTCACTGAAACTGGCACTCTCTAGCTGAGGCCTCTTTCTTTCAGTATGTTTTGGGGGTCAAGTACCTTTCTGGCATGAACTCAGATTGGACCTGCAGAGATAGGGCGGATCTCTGGGAGGTGCCCAGGACTCCAGCAGAGGACTGGAGGTGGGGTCAGGAGACCAAGCAGGTGGGGAAATTAATGGTGGTCCCGCGTGGATAGGCAGGTCTCCTTTGTTCAGGGTTTCTCCGAGGAAGTACCCGAAGTAGGGAGGACTGTTGGCTTCAACCTCTGCCCCAGGGCTCAACCAGAGGGGCGGGACAGTGGGCAGTGTAGGCCCAGGGTAGGGGGGGGGTGCAGGCTCGCGGTAGGGATGGGTGGGGGTGTATCAGAGTCCAAAAGGTGCTCTCGATGGGGTCAGGACACTGTGCTAATTAATCTTGCATGTGCAAGTTTTCTCTTTGTTTCCCTAAGGACCCTATTTACCACCTGTTGACTCATGGAATGGAGGGGCAGTATGAATTCTTGGCATCCTGCCATCTCAGGACCTTTTGAGGGGGAAGTTAGCAAATTCCAGATCAGACTGTCCTTTATTTCAAGTGGGGGGTTACTTTTTTTGTATTTCATTTCCCCCCTTTTCTTTTGTCAATAGTTCTAATCTTAGAATGATAGAAATTAAAAGGCATTCTCCTCTTGGCTCCAGAGCCTCCTGTACTGCTATATAAGTACCATAATCTGGACAGCACTCATTTATTTTTAAGAAAAGTAACATTTTTTGCAACGTAAGCAACAAGAGAGAAATAAAAATGAGCAGTTGTAAGAGGCTATCCCTGGGTCCTATGACTTTGAGTGGCATGGGGGTGGGTCTAAAGGAGGAGGACATATTTTGGACCGGCCCCAAATGGGCCTTTTCTCCAAGTTTCACCAGGAGTCTCAAGGTTTCCTGTGTGGTGACATCTCAGGTAATCTGGATCTCCAACTTGGAAGTGATGTGGAACTTCCAAGTCTCCCGCGAGTAGGCCTCCTGGAGGTGCTTCCATGCTCTCTATCTCACTCATTTGAGCACCTTAAGCCAAGCAATCAGAGGCTGGGAGAACAGCACATCAGCACTATGTACACAGGCACTTTCCACTAGTGGAGCCCCCCCCATAGAGCAATTTATAGGGGTTCAGCCCAAGCAGTCCAGGGGGTGTTTTTTAACGCTGAAAATCACAAGGGTAGGAGAGCTATCCAATCATCAATGCCAGTCTCTGCGGTAAATTTAGTGAAGATCTCCTTAATGGTTTAATTTATTCTTTCTACCTGAGCATTGGGATCTGCATGTACAATTTAATTCTAATCAATCCCCAATATCTTGGCCAGTGATTGACTTACCTGGTCAACAAAAACTGGACCATTGTCTGATTTTACTACCTTAGGTATTTTAAATCTTTGGAAAATTTTCTTCAGTAATTTTTTTTTAACCACTACAGTTGAGACAGCCCCATACTCATGAACAGCTGAAAAAGCATACCTGCTGCCTGTTAATGTTTATGGACCTCTCTTGCTAGGCTAGAAGTACTGCTGCCCCAGCCCTTTCTTTTATTTATTTATTTATTTATTTATTTATTTATTTATTTTATTTTTATTTAATTTTATATAACAAAGTCCAATTAAATGAAAACAAACATTTATACACAATATTTGGGAATTTGGGCGTTGTTCTTTTCAATCTACTTCCTGCTGGTAAGGGGCGCTGTCTAGGGGGATTCGAAGAGTTCAGATATCCTAGCTGTAGTCTGTAGGGCCTGTTTTGTCCAGCTGTGTGGAATGTAGAATCAGCTTGTGCTCTGTTTCAAGCGGTCTGGCGTGATCAAACCACATTAGTCTGGAAGGAATCCACATCTTTTCATTTTCTGTGGAAACAAAAATAAAATACTTTTCCCCAGTAACTTGTTCTTCAACTTAAATTTTGGGTCAAAGCGTCTTTTTTTTTCTTTTTAATTTATTATTTTACATGTCGATCCCAGTTCCCTCTCCCTCCCTCCCTCCCTCCCTCCCCTCCAGCTCTCCCTCCTCCTTCCCCTCCCTTTTGCCCTCTCTGCCCTCTCCCATGCACTCTAAACACCCTCCCCTCCCACCCCCCACCACAATACCATATGTGGGGAATGCCCCATCCAGTTGGGGTCATGTAGATCTGACAGGTCCTGTGAAGTAGGACTAGGGCTTCTCCCCTTATCTCTAGAATAAGGCAGTTATCCCTCCATGGGGGATATGTTTGCAAAGTCCTTTTGTGCACCAGGGATACATCCTGGCTCCACTGTCTGAGGTCTCTTAGACTGCTCCGAGCTTCAGGCTGAGACTCATATTCAGGGGGGTCCAGAGTCAGTCCCCTGTTGGCTTCCCCAGCTATCAGTCTAGTGGCCCTTAGCTCCTCCTTGTTCAGGTAAGCTGACTCTATGTACTTCACCGCATGGTCTTGTCCTCTCCATCTGCTTCTGGGTTCTAGTTCGACTCAGTGTTTATGTATGGGTGTTTGCTCCTGTTTTCAACAGGCATTAGTTGAGGACTCCATGGAGAAGTTAGTTGTTGATCTCACTCTCCGGGAAGGGCATTTATGATAGCCTTTCCCACGGGGCTGAGATTGTTGGTTGGGAGCAGTCTTGTAGTTCCCTCGACCTTTCTTTGTGTTCATCTTTATCTTCAAACCAATATTGGCTCCCTCTTTTATGTTCTCTCTCTCTGTCTCTGTCTCTGTCTCTCTCTCTCTCTTTCCTATTTTCCATTCCCTAACCAGGCTCAATCCTCCTGGTTGCACAGCCTTCCTCTCCCTCCCTCTCATTTTCTCCTACTTCTCTCTCTCCATTAGCTGTCCTCCCCCACTTTACCTGAGGTCTGGGGGGACTTGTCCCTTCCCAGTTCTGTGAGGGACTTTATATGAATCTCTTAGAATACAAGTTGTATCCTAGTTCCTCTGGTGATGTGAATTATAGGCTGGTGATCATTTGATCTAGTTCTAAAATCCATATATGAGTGAGTACATTACTGTGTTTCTCTTTTTGTGACTGGGTTACCTCATTTAGGATGGTTTCTTCAAGTGCCATCCACTTGCCTGCGAATTTCAAGATACCATTATTTTTTTCTGCAGAGTAGTATTCCATTGTGTAGATGTGCCACATCTTCATTAACTATTCTTCAATTGAGGGGCATCTAGGTTGCTTCCGGGTTCTTGCTATTACAAATAGTGCTGCTATGAACATAGTTGAACATATGTCTTTGTTGCATGGATGTGAATCCTTTGCGTATATGCATAAGAGGGGGATTGCCGGGTCTTGTGGTAAACTAATTCCCATTTTCCTGAGGAACCGCCATACTGATCTCCAAAATGGCTGTATGAGTTTGCACTCCACCAGCAGTGGAGGAGTGTTCCACTTTCTCCACATCCTCTCCAACATAAGTCATCACTGGTGTTTCTAATTTTAGCCATTCTGGCAGGGGTAAGATGGTATCTCAAAGTTGTTTTGATTTGCATTTCCCTGATAGCTAAGGATGTGGAGCATTTTCTTAAGTGTCTTTTAGCCTTTTTGATTTCCTCCATTGAGAATTCTTTCTTCAGTTCTGTACCCCATTTTTTAATAGGGTTATTTGGTGTTTTGTTGACTAGTTTCTTGAGTTCTTTGTATATTTTGGAGATCAGCCCTTTGTCGGATATAGGATTAGTGAAAATCTTTTCCTAGTCAGTGGGCTGCCCGTTTGGTCTTGTCAACTGTGTCCTTTGCCTTACAGAAGCTTGTAAGTTTGAAGAGGTCCCATTTATTAATTGTTTCTTTCAGTGTCTGTGCCCCTGGAGTTATGTTCAAGAAGCGGTCTCCTATACCAATTTGTTCAAGGGTACCTCCTACTTTCTCTTCTAAGAGGTTCAATGTGGCTGGATTGATGTTGAGGTCTTTGATCCATTTGGACTTGAGTTTTGTGCATGGGTCTATCTGCAGTCTTCTACACACCCTCATCCAATTGTGCTAGCACAATTTGTTGAAGATGCTGTCTTTGCCCCATTGTATAATTTTAGCTGTCTTGTCGAAAATCAGGTGTTCATAGGTGCGTGGATTAATATCAGGATTTTCAATTCGATTTCATTGGTCTACCTGTCTATTTTTATGCCAATACCAGGCTGTTTTCAGAACTATAGCTCTGTAGTAGAGCTTAAAGTCAGGAATGGTGATGCCTCTGAAGTCCTTTTATTGTATAGGGTTGTTTTGGATATTCTGGATCTTTTGTTGTTCCATATAAAGTTCATTATTATACTTTCAAGGTCGGGTGAAGAATTGTGGTGGGATTTTAATGGGGGATTGCATTGAATCTGTAGATTGCTTTTGGTAAGATTGCTATTTTTACTATGTTTATCCAACCTAACCAAGAGCATGGGAGGTCTTTCCATTTTCTGGTATCTTCTTTAATTTCTTTCTTTAGAGTCACAAAGTTCTTATTATATAGATCTTTTACTTGTTTGGTAAGCGTTACACCAAGATACTTTATGTTGCTTGTGGCTATTGTAAAGGGTGATGTTTCACTGATTTCTTTCTCTGCCTCTTTGTCGTCTGAAAAAAAAATAGGGCTACTGATTTTTTGAGTTTATCTTGTATCCTGCTAGTTTTCTGAAGGTGTTTGACAGCGGTAGGAGTTCCATGGTAGATTTGTTGGTCGCATATGTAAACTATTTTATCATCTGCAAATAGAGACAGTTTGACTTCTTCCTTTTTAATTTGGATGCCCTTGATCTCCTTTTCTTGTCTTATAGCATTAGTTAGAACTTCTGGTACGATATTGAAGAGATATGGAGAGAGAGGGGGCAGCCTTGTCTTGTTCCTGATTTTAGAGGAATTGGCTTAAGTTTCTCTCCATTCAGTTTGATGTTGGCAGTTGGATTGCTGTATATTGCTCTTATTATGTTTAGGTATGTTCCTGTTATCCCTGACCTCTCTAATACCTTGATCATGAAAGGGTGTTGAATTTTATCGAAGGCTTTTTCCCCATCTAGGGAGATAATCATATGGTTTTTTCTTTTTCAGTTTGTTTATATGGTGGATCGGTTGATAGATTTTCGTATGTTAAACCATCCCTGCAATCCAGGTATGAAGCCTACTTGATCATGGTGGATGATTTCTCTGATGTATTTTTGAATTCGGTTTGCCAATATTTTATTGAGTATTTTGTCATCGATGTTCATCAGGGATATTGGTCTGTAGTTTTCTTTCTTAGTTGTGTCTTTGTGAGGTTTGGGTACCAAAGTTATTGTGGCCTCATAAAAGAGTTTGGCAATAAACCTTCTGTTTCTATCTTGTGGAACAGTTTGAGGAGTAGTGGTATTAGTTCTTCCTTGAATGTCTGGTAGAATTCTCCGCTGAATCCATCTGGCCCTGGACTTTTTTCGTTGGAAGGCTTTCGATGACTGCTTCTATTTCATTTTTGGTTATAGGTCCATTCGGGTTGGTTATCTATTCTTGATTTAATTTTTGGTAAGTGATAGTTATCCAGAAACTAGTCTATTTCCTTTAGATTTTCAGTTTTTGTGGAATACAGATTTTCGAAGATATGACCTGGAAAATTGTCTGGATTTCTTCTGTGTCTGTTGTTATGTTCCCATTTGCTTCCTTGATTTTGTTAATTTGCATATTTCTGTCTCTGCTTTTTCGATTTAATTTGGATAAAGGTTTATCTATCTTGTTGATTTTCCAAAAACCAACTACTTCCATTGATTTTTTTGTATTGTTTTCCTGGTTTCTATTTTGTTGATTTTGTCCTCAAGTTGATTATTTCCTGGCGTCTGGTCCTGTGGGGTGATTCCCGCTTTTCTGTTCTAAGGTTTTCAGTTGGGCTGTTAATTCATTTATGTGACTATCCTCTGTTTTCTTCATATGGGCACTTAGTGCAATGAACCTCCCCGTAGCACTGCTTTCAAGGTGTCTCATAAGTTTCAGGTATATTTGTATCACACTCATTCTCGTTGAATATTAGAAAGTCTTTAATTTCTTTCTTTATTTCTTCTTCTGATCTAGGAGTGTGTAATTGTTTTTTGTTAAGTTTCCATGAGTTTACAGGTTTTCTGCTATTTGTGTTGTTGCGAATTCCAATTTTAAAAGCATGGTGGTCCGATAGGAGCAGGGGACTATTCCTATTCTCTTGTATCTGTTGAGGTTTTTTATGTCTCCTAGTATGTGGTCGATTTTAGAGAAGGTTCCATGTGGAGCAGAGAGAGAAGGTATATTCTTTGTCTTGGATGGAATGTTCTATAGATGTCTTTAGCTCCAGTTGAGACATAACTTCTGGGAATTCTTTTGTTTCTTTGTTGAGTTTCTGATTTGTGGTCCTGTCTAGTGTTGAGAGTGGTCATTAAAGTCTCCCACTACTAAGTGTGTGAGGTTTTATATGAGCTTTGAGTTTTAGTAGTGTTTCTTTTTCGAATGTGGGTAACTTTATTAGGGGCATAGATGTTCAGAATTGAGTTTGTGTTGATGGATTTCTCCTGAGATGGAATATGAAATGGCCGTCGTCATCTCTTTGACTAGTTTTGGTTTGAAGTCTAACTTGTTCAGATATTAGGATAGCTACGCCCTTGCTTGCTTCTTATTTCCATTTGATTGGAAAATCTTTTCCCAATCCTTTACCCCTGGGTAATGTCTATCTTTGGAGCTAAGATGTGTTTTTTATAGAGCAGAAGGATGGATTCTGTCTTCGTATCCATTCTGTTAGCCTGTGTCTTTCTCAGGTGGAGTTAAGACCATTAATGTTGATGGTGAGGAAGGTCCATTGATTGTTGTTGCAGGAGGACCATAGGTGGGGTAGGGCACAGGGTAGGGGGGCATGCTGGAGGTTGGGATGGTTGGGGGTGTATCAGAGCTCCCAGGGTGCTCTCAATGGGGACCGGAGACCGGAGCAGCAGGATCAGGGGCAATCCAAGGAGTTCACCACCAGCCCTTTCTTCCACCCCTTTCTTTCTTTTGCCTAACTGCCCCAGTTAGAACATGTCATACTCCCCAGCCAGTGGGATGTCATTAAGATCTTTGCAAACACCCAATCTCTTTAAACCAACATGTTTATGGCAGTCATGAGTCACTGGTTCATCATTCTCCTCAGGCAGAAGAGTGGTGGATGAGGTTGGCTGGGTGGAGCCAACACAATCCTCTCAGTCTCTCAGTGAGAAGCAGGCTTTGGTGGTGAGTCACGAGGTGTTGGTGAGTCATCAGTTGGGGGCTGCCAAGCAAGCTCTCCAATGCATAGGGCATTTAGTATAATTTAACTTTATGCCCCAAAGTCAACTTGGCAGCTCAATAGCTTTTTTTAGACATCTAGGCCATCTCCTGGCCTACAGGATCAGGCTTCATGACAGATAAGCAACTGGTCAGTTCCATGGCCCTAGGGATTTGAACAAAACTCACCCAGGCTCCCATATGCTGGTCCACATAAAGGGTAAAAGGTTTTTTACATCAGGGAGGTTTAGAAGCAGGTGTTCTCAGATGGAAGCATTCTAATGGCATCAAATGCCTACGATGCTCTGGGGGGTTCAGGAGAATTTTATCTTAGTCAGCAGGGAGCTGCTAAGGTCTCAAAACCTGAGATCCATAGCCGCAAAACCCAGATGTCCCCAGAATTCTTCTTACTTGACTGCCATCATTGGGGAATTTTAAACCCCCTGGGGGAATTCAGGTCCAGGTGAGCTGACCAGTTCTGCATGTGTCAGGGTCCTTCCATTCAAAGGCAAAAAGCAGTTGACTGGGGGATGTAACCTAGAACTAGTGGATACCCGGCCCATGACCAGGTCCACTGTTCTTTGGATGGTCCACTGAATCCACCATCGGCTTGGGGGCAAGGGTCCAAACTCCTGTCTCCCTTTAATTTTATCTTTTCTTAGGGCTAGGGACCTTACAACCTTGTTTGTCTTCTTGGCACAGATCCTTTGACAATTGTCCTTCTACTTCACAATATGCACACTGTCCTTGTTGAGTGGGGTCCTGTTTCCTAGGCTCCCCTAGCCTTTGTCAAGGGCTTATTCTAAATTTTTTAACTTCTTTCTCTCTCTCTCTCTCTCTCTCTCTCTATATTTTTCCTTTAACCACTGCGGCAAGAATATTTCTTAGATCAAATTGTTTTTCATGTTACTGTCATTTTCGCTTTTTCTCTTTCTCTGTCTCTGTCTCCATTTGTCTTTTCTCTGTCTTTTCTCTCCTTCTCTTCTAGTCCCTTCAATACACTTTCTCTGCCTCTTAACCCTCCCAGTCTCTGGAGTTTCTTCCCAATATCTGGGGCCCAATTCCACCCATGAAATACCAGAGACACCTCAGCTCTCTGGGCTTCTGAGCTAGGGTCAGAAAGGGTGCTCTCTTTACCTTCTAGCCAAATTGGTGGTTCATCTCCACTGGCACTCAGAGACCTGCCTCTAGAGCCTGGACATGATTTTTAGGCTCTCTCTACCTTCAGCTGGTGTTGAAATCCCACCTGGGGCGAATCAAAAAGGAATCCCAAGTCAATTCCCATTTTTTCAGCTGCATGGGCCTCCCCATCGCCCCAGGGAAATTCTACTAAACTCAAGCAGAAAATGTTAATAATCATCTCAATTAGCCTGGTGAGAGAACTTAAGGAACTCCACCTACCTCTGAGAAAAAGGGGTGGTTAGTTTCCTAATTACAAAGATCTGAGGGAGAAGGGCCAGCCCTGGAGGCTGGCGTTGGAGAGCCAAACATGTGCTGCAAGTGTCCTTCCATTCCTGTTGCTCTGCCCAGGCTGCCCCAGCCCCAGGCTGTTCAGCCTATCTGCTGCAAAGCTCAGTTCCTAGGCTCTGGCTGCCTGCCACATTCCTGGGGGGCGGGGGACCAGCTCCCTCATTGTCTCCCTGGGTCTCCCGCCCTGTTCTCCGATGGATCCAAAGTCAAATTTAGGTGGGGGTGTTAGTTGTTGACCCATGGTGGGCAGAGTAGAAATGGACAAAACAGTAGGAACAGAAGAAACGTGACAAAAAAGAACAATCCTACAAACAGGACAAATCAGCACAGTATACAAATCTGACCCAAACCAAATTACAAAGCAGAAGGGAAGCAGAGTCCAGAGAAGATCGGTTCCCCAGAGAAGCGGGCTTAGTCTCTCCACTCCTCCAAACAATCCTGGACTTTCGAATTCAGGGGCGGACCTAGGGTCTCAGGACACCTCACCAACAGTCCTCAAACCAAATAGAAGTCCTGTGCAGGCCAGGAGCAGATTCAAATACTCTCCAGTTACAAAAAAACATAACATCAGGACGCATCAGACATACATCAAGCTTCATAGGTTGGCAGCTCTATCCCACCTCCAATTGACACAATGGAATTGGAGTCTGGGAGTCGACCAGATCTCAGTGGAACCTCTAAAATGTAAGACCCTCAGAATGAAGGCTCCCAGTTTTGGTTCGTTGCCCCAAGGAACTCAACGTCCAATCCAGTTGCTGCTACTTACGCAGGAGACTTCAATGAACGGAAATGTTTGCTCAAATAGGCTCCCCAGCAGGAAGAAGCTACAGAGAAGCCCCATCCCCTGGGCACAGGTGTTTTTAAAAGAGGCAAAACCCACAAGCTTTAGGGAGGGGGGTGTGGCCCTCTGTCCATTGAGTACTTGAGCCCTTGAAGACCCAGATGGTCTTGCGAGGTCAGTAGACCATAGGGCCTCAGGATGTGCTAACCTTGAATTTTGTCTGGGCAAGCTATCTCTTTGTTTCCTAAGGACCCTATTTACCACCTGTTGACTCACCGAAAGGAGGGGTAGTGATAACAAAACTCTTGGTATCCTGGTTGTAGGAATTGAGACCTTGGCAGCAAGACCTCAGCTACCTCCTACCTCTCCTCAGGGTGAGCAACTGATAACCCTGGATACCTGAAGAGATGATTTCAAATGCAAAATGCTAATGCTCTTTTGGCTCCCACAGCCCCTGAAAGTGCCCCTAACCATCCTTGGACCCTGAGATGACTAACTTGCCGACCCCCTTTTGCTTCCCCCCCTCCTCTATCTGGTGCTGGCTTTCAGTGTAAGCTAGCCCCAGGAGTGCAAAAGTGGGGATACTAATAAAAAGCCTTCTTATTCAAGAGGGAGTCCAGTGTTATTAACACTTGACACCCTCCACAGTTTCAAAGGCTTCACAGCAGCTCAGGGGCGGCAAGTGGAGGTCCTGTACCAAGATTCTGAAAGCGAAGTAAGAGGACAGGGTCGTCCCAGTGCAAGCAGGGACATATTGGGGGTAAATAAGTAAATAAATAGAAAAAAGAGTTGGGAGATTCACCCAGAGAAAAGGTTGAATTAGAATTTCACCAAAGGAACTTTTAGAGAAACAGGAAACTGCACTAAAGACAGAAGAGTTTCAAGGCTTTTTAAAAATCCGTTCAATAAGCTAGTAAAAAGTGAGGAAGATGAGCATGAAAGAGAGCCCTATCAAAGAATCCTCTGGGTGCCCGTTGCAGATCAGAAAAATACCTTATCTTCTAGGGAAAGGCAGGACTTTTCCTAAGGATCCTGGAGCACATCCCTAGAGCGCCTCCCCAAACTGCTTTCCATAGCTGTCTTAGAGGCTGCCCAGGGGCTTGGAGAAGCAAAGGTGAGACCCAGCTTACAAACTAGGTCAGCAAGAACTCAGAGTTCCTACAATGGGATTGCTTGCTTTCCTCAAACTAGCTGCAGTGACAGATGAGCTGCAGCTGGCCCAGCACAGGCCCAGAGAGCAAAGGCAGGATGAGACCTAGATTCCTGCTGCTTCTTAGGGGCCGTTGATGTGGCTAACACCCAGTCAAGAGTATGGAATAACTAAAAGAGAAAGTGTTTTAAGGACTCAGAAAAAACAAAAATAAAAAAAAAAAAAAAAGAAAAAAGAAGTGGAAAAAAGTTACATATCATTGGGATTTGTTCAGATTTTGCTTCATTCTTCAATTCAAGATTTAGTTACAACTTTACCTGAATTACAAGAGATTTCAACTTTAAAGATGTTCTTTTCCAACAAACTAATCTTGGTTCTAAAGAGAGGGAAGCTTAAAAATATAGGTATGTTCTGTATGTATGGTGTGGCCTCACATGTGAGTGCCTGAGAGTCTGAAGTGTGATTGTGAATATGTGAATGTGTGAATTCCAACAATAGGTACTACTTAAATTGCTTGAGAGAGAGAGAGAGAGAGAGATCAGGGTTTGAGATCTGCATCTCCCATGACTGTCTTGCAGAGTGAAACAGTAGGAAATGGTCAAAGCCAGAATGGCCTGAGAGCCAGAGAAATCTGTATGGATGGTTCAAGAGAGTTTAGCAGAGGGAGAGAATACCAATTCTTCCTAAATTTTAGTGGTTAAAAAAGAAATTGAAAGAATGGGGTTTAATATAAGATTTGAGAAAAAACTTCTGTAAGGAAGCCTCAGGGAACTGCAGCCCTGTTTGGCCCTCCACCTAGAAAGGTGTCAGTGAAAATGTAAATGAGACCATGTCAGCTAATGAAAGCTTTACAGGTCATAGTAGAAAGTTTTCAAAAGTATTCTGGGACTTATGTTATATCCTAAAGAGGTTAGGCCTCAAAAAATTAAAACTTAGAAAAGATAGCTTATGATCATTGAATGATTTTCAGAAGTTCAGTTAGGAAATATTTTAATGGTTACGTCATTTTAGAGCATCTACTGGTGATTTGAAACCCTTTAAGCAATATCCTAAAAGGAGATAGTGGTCCCAATTCACCCATAGACAGCTAAATGAAGAGAGTAGACAAGTTGTCTAACAATTGGAGAAGGCAATCCAACATCAGCTTGATACTGGTATATTGACTATGCAAGATCATGCTTTCA
>NW_026126904.1:0-76123 GCF_943737965.1 Phodopus roborovskii | reverse complement strand
ATATTTTGGAATCAGCCCTTTGTCTGGATTGATGTTGAGGTCTTTGATCCATTTGGACTTGAGTTTTGTGCATGGCGACAGACATGGGTCTATCTACAGTCTTCTACACACCCTCATCCAATTGTGCCAGCACCATTTGTTGAAGATGCTGTCTTTGCCCCATTGTATAATTTTAGCTGTTTTGTCGAAAATCAGGTGTTCATAGGTGCGTGGATTAATATCAGGATTTTCAATTCGATTCCATTGGTCTACCTGTCTATTTTTATGCCAATACCAGGCTGTTTTCAGAACTATAGCTCTGTAGTAGAGCTTAAAGTCAGGAATGGTGATGCCTCCTGAAGTTCTTTTATTGTATAGGGTTGTTTTGGCTATCCTGGGTCTTTTGTTTTTCCATATAAAGTTGATTATTATCCTTTCAAGGTCGGTGAAGAATTGTGGTGGGATTTTAATGGGGATTGCATTGAATCTGTAGATTGCTTTTGGTAAGATTGCCATTTTTACTATGTTTATCCTACCTAACCAAGAGCATGGGAGGTCTTTCCATTTTCTGGTATCTTCTTTAATTTCTTTCTTTAGAGTCACAAAGTTCTTATTATATAGATCTTTTACTTGTTTGGTAAGCGTTACACCAAGATACTTTATGTTGCTTGTGGCTATTGTAAAGGGTGATGTTTCTCTGATTTCTTTCTCTGCCTCTTTGTCGTCTGAAAAAAATAGGGCTACTGATTTTTTTGAGTTTATCTTGTATCCTGCTAGTTTGCTGAAGGTGTTTATCAGCTGTAGGAGTTCCCTGGTAGAGTTTATTGGGTCGCTTATGTAAACTATCATATCATCTGCAAATAGAGACAGTTTGACTTCTTCCTTTCCAATTTGGATGCCCTTGATCTCCTTTTGTTGTCTTATAGCATTAGCTAGAACTTCTAGTACGATATTGAAGAGATATGGAGAGAGAGGACAGCCTTGTCTTGTTCCTGATTTTAGAGGAATTGGCTTAAGTTTCTCTCCATTCAGTTTGATGTTGGCAGTTGGTTTGCTGTATATTGCTCTTATTATGTTTAGGTATGTTCCTGTTATCCCTGACCTCTCTAATACCTTTATCATGAAAGGGTGTTGAATTTTATCGAAGGCTTTTTCCGCATCTAGGGAGATAATCATATGGTTTTTCTTTTTCAGTTTGTTTATATGGTGGATCACGTTGATAGATTTTCGTATGTTAAACCATCCCTGCAATCCAGGTATGAAGCCTACTTGATCATGGTGGATGATTTCTCTGATGTATTTTTGAATTCGGTTTGCCATTATTTTATTGAGTATTTTTGCATCGATGTTCATCAGGGATATTGGTCTGTAGTTTTCTTTCTTAGTTGTGTCTTTGTGAGGTTTGGGTACCAAAGTTATTGTGGCCTCATAAAAAGAGTTTGGCAATAAACCTTCTGTTTCTATCTTGTGGAACAGTTTGAGGAGTAGTGGTATTAGTTCTTCCTTGAATGTCTGGTAGAATTCTGCACTGAATCCATCTGGCCCTGGACTTTTTTTCGTTGGAAGGCTTTCGATGACTGCTTCTATTTCATTTTGGGTTATAGGTCTATTTAAGTTGTTTGTCTGTTCTTGATTTAATTTTGGTAAGTGATAGTTATCCAGAAACTTGTCCATTTCCTTTGAATTTTCAATTTTTGTGGAATACAGATTTTCGAAGTATGACCTGAAAATTGACTGGATTTCCTCTGTGTCTGTTGTTATGTTCCCCATTTCGTTTCTGATTTTGTTAATTTGCATGTTCTGTCTCTGCTTTTTCGTTAATTTGGATAAAGGTTTATCTATCTTGTTGATTTTCTCAAAAAACCAACTCTTTGTTGCATTGATTTTTTGTATTGTTTTCCTGGTTTCTATTTTGTTGATTTCAGCCCTCAAGTTGATTATTTCCTGGCGTCTGCTCCTGCGGGTGAATTCGCTTCTCTCTGTTCTAAGGTTTTCAGTTGGGCTGTTAATTCATTTATGTGACTATCCTCTGTTTTCTTCATATGGGCACTTAGTGCAATGAACTTCCCTCGTAGCACTGCTTTCAAGGTGTCCCATAAGTTCGGGTATGTTGTATCCTCATTCTCGTTGAATATTAGAAAGTCTTTAATTTCTTTCTTTATTTCTTCTTTGACCCAGGAGTGGTGCAATTGCACATTGTTAAGTTTCCATGAGTTTGCAGGTTTTCTGCTATTTGTGTTGTTGTTGAATTCCAATTTTAAAGCATGGTGGTCCGATAAGATACAGGGGACTATTCCTATTCTCTTGTATCTGTTGAGGTTTGTTATGTCTCCTAGTATGTGGTCGATTTTAGAGAAGGTTCCATGTGGAGCAGAGAAGAAGGTATATTCTTTTGTCTTTGGATGGAATGTTCTATAGATGTCTGTTAGCCCCAGTTGAGACATAACTTCTGTTAATTCTTTTGTTTCTTTGTTGAGTTTCTGATTTGGTCCTGTCTAGTGTTGAGAGTGGTGTATTGAAGTCTCCCACTATAAGTGTGTGAGGTTTTATATGAGCTTTGAGTTTTAGTAGTGTTTCTTTTACGAATGTGGGTGACTTTGTATTAGGGGCATAGATGTTCAGAATTGAGACTTTGTGTTGATGGATTTCTCCTGAGATGAATATGAAATGACCGTCTTCATCTCTTTTGACTAGTTTTGGTTTGAAGTCTAGCTTGTTAGATATTAGGATAGCTACGCCTGCTTGCTTCTTATTTCCATTTGATTGGAAAATCTTTTCCCAACCCTTTACCCTGAGGTAATGTCTATCTTTGGAGCTAAGATGTGTTTCTTGTATGCAGCAGAAGGATGGATTCTGTCTTCGTATCCATTCTGTTAGCCTGTGTCTTTTTATAGGTGAGTTAAGACCATTAATGTTGAGGGTGAGTAAGGTCCATTGATTGTTGATGCTTGTTTGGTTTAGGTTTGTTGTTGGCAGTGGTATTGTGAATATATTTGTTCTGCTTCACCCTAGGTTTCTGGTGTAGTTGGATTATCTGTTGCCTACATTTTTGTGGGCGTAGTTACCTTCCTTGGGTTGGAATTTTCCTTCCAATACTTTCTGTAGGGCTGGATTTGTAGATACATATTGGGAAAATCTGGTTTTGTCATTGAATATCTTGTTCTCTCCATCTATATTGACTGAGAGTTTTGCTGGATATAGTAGCCTAGGCTGGCATCCATGTTCTCTTAATACTTTTAGAACATCTATCCAGGACCTTCTGGCCTTGAGGGTTTCCATGGAGAAGTCAGGTGTAATTTTGATAGGTCTGCCTTTATATGTTACCTGTCCTTTTTCCTTCGCTGCTCTTAATATTCTTTCTTTATTCTGTATGCTAGGTGTTTTGATTATTATATGTCGAGGGGTCTTTTTTCTTTGGTCCAGCCTATTTGGGGTTCGGTATGCTTCTTGTACTTTCATGGGCATGTCCTTCTTCAGATTTGGAAAGTTTTCCTCGATGATTTTGTTGAATATGTTTTCAGCACCTTTGAGCTGGGCTTCCTCACCTTCCTCTATGCCTATTATTCTTAGGTTTGGCCTTTTCATGGTGTCCCACATTTCCTGGATGTTGTGTGTTAAGGATTTGTTGGATTTATGGTTTTCTTTGGTCGATGAATCTATTTCTTCTAGTTTATCTTCTGCGCCTGAGATTCTCTCTTCCATCTCTTGAATTCTATTGGTTATGCTTGTGTCCGTGGTTTCCGATTTTTTGCCCAGCTTTTCAATTTCCAGCTTTCCTTCCATTTGTGTTGCCTTTATTTTCTCAATTTCGGTTTTCAAATCTTGAACCGTTTCCTTCACCTGGTTAATTGTTTTTCTTGGCTTTCTGTACTTTCCTTAAGGAATTTGTTCATTTCTTCCACTTTTTTGTTTGTTTTTTTTCCTCCATTTCTTTAAGGGATTTTCTCATATCTTCTTTGAGGGCCTCTATCATTTTTATGATGGTGATTTTTAAGTCGTACCCTTCTGCTTCCTCTGCTTTGTTGTTGTGTTCCATTCTAGTTGGTGTAGATTCCCTAGATTCTGGTGGTGTCATGTTTGTCTTTCTGTTGTTAGGTGTTCTCTTGTATTGCCTTCTTCCCATAGTTTCTTCCAGTAGGTGTTGGTGGTGTCTCTTCCCTCTCTCTATGGTCCTTCCCAGATGGGCTTATGTGGATCAAAGATTCAATGTCTGTAGCTCTGTGTTGAGACCTCGTTCTTTGGCAGGGGCCCGGATTTGGGGGTCAAGGATCTTCTCAATTTAAGTTTTTAAATACATCATTATTCCATGAAGAGAAGGGTTGACTTCTCCATGTCGGATTTAATTATGCAGCACCATATTATTATTCAATTATATTTCATTACATACTATTTATTTAAATCGATGAAGATGTTGTCGTTCATGACAGAAGTCTGGTTATTCCTCCCTGGGAATTAATCGTGTGCCATTATGGGTTTGGCCCCTGTGTGATTGACACAGCAGGAGACGTGTACCAGAAGCAGTACCCAGAGAATGAGGAACACTGGGTTATGCAGTGATTACTGATTATGTAATAATAGATTTTCAAAGATCGAATGATTAATCGATTGAAAAAAAATTGTATTATTTCGCATCATCAGTTTCTGAGAGGTTGCGATAGAGCTGACCTATGAAGGACACAGTCAACACCGATTTTAAAAACTGAATAATTTAATAATCTCATGATCAGAGAATCTTATCTAATGAACTCTGTTGGGCTGATAACATGACACACCTCCAACTCCAAATAACTCTAAATAACCATATTAGAAATTGGGATTAAGGACTCAATAGAGAATTATCAATTGAGGAATCTAAAGTGATTTAAAGGACCATAAGACAGTACTCAACATCCTTAATCATCAGCCAAGTGCAAATAAAACAACTCTGAGAAACAATGAGAACAAGATGCTCTAAAGGAAGAGAAATTTAATTTATTTTCAACACTTACGAAAGGATTCTGGTAGAGGCGATTAATGATATTGTTTGCATTCTGGAAATGAGAAAATTGAAGCATGGAAAATAGGTTGAAATACTCATCATTGTGCTTGAATGGCATAATGATGCTTTCGTTTTCATGCTTATATCATTATAGGGATGTTCTAGCTTAAGATACTGGTAAGTATGTACAACTCAAAAAAAAAAAAAAAAAAAAAAAAGATCCCTCTTTTGTTTTTGTGAGAAAATCAGTGAGGCTGCAAGGTTAGTCGATGGGTGGGTATGCTAATTTTATCATGTGGGAGGTGCACTAGATTGTGACAGAGTATTGGATCATAAATGTTGCCGGGCAACCCTGCTTGCATTCTGTATCCTGATATCATGGGCCAAGGACCAGAGAGCAGCTTCGAGAAAGTGTTATCATAGGACATCACAATCTCCCAAGATAACTATCTCCTAAACCTTTTAATGGCAGCATTTTATTCCCCTAACCAAGTCATAACCAAATCTCTGGAAGTTGGCCTAGAGCTATTACTGGTTACCCAATTCAACATTACCTAATGTCAGAGAATACAGTCTGTGGATGAACGGTTCAAAGACTTCTGTTTATGGATGCTCTCTCTTCTAAGAAGTAAAACTATGGATTAAAAGATAATAAGACTCACAATTACTCATCAAAAGTTGAGTGTTCCTTTGGTAACTTCCATCAGGTTGGTGATAATCCATGTGTTAGGGTAGACATAGGGATTATTGGAATGCAGTTCATCTCTTTTGAGTCAGCTGTCCAACATGAAACGTGTGATATGTTCTAAAACCCTGCATACACAATGACATTTCAGCATATACACATTTTACTACTCAATTCTGTGAGTAAATAAGCCATGAACTGGGGAGTTTCACACAAACTTGTGGGAGTCAAGTTGGAGAAAACTTGTGTCGAGTATGGCAGACCATTTCATCCTCTGATTATGTTATTATTTAATTATTAAAATAGGACATTAGATTATCCGTGATCAGTGGATTATTGTTCCACAATGTGGGAATCAAGTACTTTAGACCATCTAAATATTAATTATGTAATTAAAATATTTAAATTAATGATGACATCATTGTTCACAAGTCTGGTTTGGAGCCACCTTAGGGAAGTGGATGGTGTCACATCAGCTCATTATTTGATTATTTAGTTATATAAAGCAATGATAATATCATCCGTGACACCTGGAATTTGGTGCCACCTTGTGGGGTCAAGTGTGACAGATCATCTAATTACATAATTAAAGTATTTGAATTGACCGTTTGTGTTAAGACCCAAGATAATGTACATATTTGTATAGTCATGTAAACCAGTAATCCTCTATTCCGTGAAGAGTCATGTAAAATTCCATCTTGTGGAGTTAATATGCCATATCATCACATTTTATGATTAATTGTTTCAATTGACAATGATGACATCCTTCATGACTGGAGTCTGGCCATTCTCCCCTGCCACTTAACTGCTACATCACCTCTTTATTGTGAGTTAGCTATTACTGACTTATTTAATTATTTAAATCATTTAAACGGCAGACAATGACATCATTGATTACGATTAGTGTGCAAATATCTGTCCGGGACAAGGTTAGGAATGTCATGGACATGGATAGAGCAGATTCTTGATGATCTCTGCATCACCCAGAGTACTAGGGATGCTGGATGATTGAGTCCAGAAGATTCCATGGTGCCCTCCGAGAAGTACAAAGACTTCACCAAGGCAGGCATGGTGGAGAAGAGTCTGACTTCTCCATGTGGGATTTAAGTATGCACCACCATGTCATTGTTCAATTATTTTCCTTTATATATTAATCATTTAAATCGATGAAGATGTTGTACTTCATGACTGGAGTCTGGCCATCCACCCTGGGAGTTAATCGTGTGGCATTATTTAATTATCTTAGTAATACTTCCTTGACCATCGCTGGAGTTTGGCTCCATCTTATGAAAGTTAAGTATGCAGGACTATGCAATTCTTTACTTATTTTGTTACATAAATAATGATGGTGTCATCCATTGTGGGTTTGGCTGGTGTGTGATTGACACATACAGGAGATTGGTACCAGAAGCAGTGCCCAGAGAATGAGGGAGACTGTGTTATCTAGTGATTACTGATTATGCAATAATAATTTTTTAACGATCGAATGATTAAACGATTTTAAAAAAACTGTAATATTTGGTGTCATCCTAATTTTCTGAGAGATTGCAACAGAAGTGACCCATGAAGGACACTGTCAACACCGATTGCAACAGAAGTGACACACTGATTTTAAAAACTGAATCATTTGATAATCTCATGATCAGAGAATCTTATCTAAAGAACTAGGGCGTACTGATAACATGGCACGCCAACAGCAATAAATAACTCTAAATAACCATATTAGAAAGCAGGGTACAGGACTAAATAGAGAACTATCAATTGAGGAATCCAAAATGACTGAAAGAATAATAAGACAGTGCTCACAATCCTTAGTCATCAGCCAAATGCAAATCTAAACAACTGAGAAACCATGGGATCAAGCTGTGTTTCCATTCTGGAAATGAGAAAATTGAAGCATAAAAAATAGGTGGAAATACTCATCAATGTACTAGAATGGCATAATGATGCTTTTGTTTTTATGCTTATATTACTATAGGCATGTTGTAGCTTAAGAGACTCGTAAATATGTGTAATTCAAAAAAAAAAAAAAAAAAAAAAAAAAAAAAAAGGGCCCTGCTTTGTTTTTGTTTTTGTGAGAAAATCAGTAATCAGTGAGGTTAAGGTTAGTCGATGGGTGGGTATGCTAATTTTAGCATGTAGAAGGTGCTCTAGAATGTGACATAATGTTGGATCATAAATATTGCCTGGAAACCCTGATTGCATTCTATATCCTGGTATCATGGGCCAAGGACCAGAGAGCAGTTTCGATAAAGTGTTATCATGGCATACTACAATCTCCCAACAACACTATCCCCTAAAATTTTTAATGACATCATGTAATTCGCCTCAGTAAGTCATAGCCATATCACTGGAAGTTTGCTGACAGCTTTTACTGGTTACCCAATTCAAGATTACCTAATATGAGAGAACATAGTCCGTGGCGAAAGAGTTCAAAGACTTCTGTTTATGAATGGTCTCTCTCTCTCCTAAGAAGTAATATAATGGTTTAAATGATAATAAGACTCACAATTACTCATCAAAAGGTGAGTTTTCCATTGTCAACTTCCTTTAGGAAAGTGATAATCCATTTGTTAGAGTAGACTTAGGGATGATTGGATTGCAGTCCATCTCTTTTGAGGCAGCGTTGTTCCTGAGAATGGTTTGGAGCCACCTTAGGAATGTTAATGATGTTACATCAACTCACTGTTTGATGGTTTAGTTATATAAAACAATGATTATATCATCCATGACACATGGAGATTGTTGCCACCTAGTGGGGTCAAGTCTGGCAGATCATCTAATTACATAATTAATATATTTAAATTGACAAATACTATTAATACCCAAGATAATGTAAAGATTTGTATATTTATGTAAACCAATAATCCTCTATTCCATGAAGAGTCCTGTAAAGCTCCCTCTTCGGGAGTTATAATGCAATATCATTATATTTTATGACTGATTGTTTGAATTGATGAAGATGACATCTTTCATGACTGGAGTCTGGCCAGTCTTTCCTTCTAGTTAAAGCTCATCACCTCTTTATGGTGACAGTTATCTATTACTGGCTTATTTAATTATTTAATTCATTTAATCGATGGACAATGACATCATTGATTCTGTTTGGGGTGCAAATTTATATCAGGGACAAGGATAGGAAGGTTGTAGACATGGACACAGCAGTTTCTGGATGACCTATGCAGGACCCAGAGTACTAGGGATGCTGCTGTGCCAGGTGTGAGCCCATCATCTCAGGTCCTGCCGCACCACAACAGAGATTCAGGAGCTGGTGATGATGTCAGGCCAACAGAGTTCATCAGGGAAGACAGTACAATTATCTCTTTATTGACTTATGGAATTTTAAAAATCAATGAAGACAGCATACTCTATCATGTCCAGCACGCCTGCCAGGAATTGATGAGACAAAAAAAGTTCAACGACTTACACCTTTAAATATGTAATTATTAAATCGTTTCCTCATATAATCTGTAAACCCTGAAGTTTGGTACCACCTTGTGTGACTCAGGTGTGACAGACGATCTAACTATCTGATTATTTCATTATTCAAATCTGCCTTTTTCCTCTCCAGGAAGAGTGGAGTCTTGATCCACCTTTTTTGTGGTAATTGTCCCTTTTGGTGATTTCATTATTTAGTTATGTATTTATTTTAGTGAATGGTGATAGCATTTTTTAGCTCTCTAGGGGTGAATTTGAGTAATTATCTCATTATTCATTCAATTTTTGTTCAAATCTATGATCAAAAACTCAATTTTCGCTTCAGTTTTGTGCTATCTTGTAGGTGTCACATATAAATCACCATTAATTATCTAAGTATTACTTCCTTGACAATCACTGGACTCTGGTTCCATCTTATGGTATAGAATACCGCTTCATGAACATAACTCCAGAGGCACAGACACTGAGAGAAACAATTAATAAATAGGACCTCTTCAAACTTAGAAGCTTCTGTAAGGCAAAGGACACAGTACACAAGACCAAATGACAGCCCACAGAATGGGAAAAGATTTTCATCAATCCTAAATCTGACAAAGGGCTGAACTCCAAAATATACAAAGAACTAAAGAAGCTAGTCAACCAAACACCAAATAACCCTATTAAAAAATCGGGTACAGAACTGAAGAAAAAATTCTCAATAGAGGAAATCAAAAAGGCTGAAAGACACTTAAGAAAATGCTCCACATCCATAACTATCAGGGAAATGCAAATCAAAACAACTTTAAGATACCATCTTACTCCTGCCAGAATGGCTAAAATTTGAAACACCAATGATGACTCATGTTGGAGGGGATGTGGAGAAAGGAGAACACTCCTCCACTGCTGGTGGGAGTGCAAACTCATACAGCCATTTTGGAGATCAGTATGGCGGTTCCTCAGGAAAATGGGAATTAGGTACTACAGGACCTAGCAACCCCACCTTAGGCATATACCCAAAGGATTCACCTCCATGAAACAAAGATATCTGTTCAACTATGTTCATGGTAGCAGGACTCTTTGTACAGCAAGCAACCTAGATGCCCTCAATTGAAGAATGGTTAATGAAGATGTGGCACATCTACACAATGGAATACTAATCTGCAGAAAAAAACTAATGGAATCTGGAATTGCAGGCAAGTGGATGCCACTTGAAGAAACCATCCTGAATGAGGTAACTCAGTCACAAAAAGAGGAACACAGTATGTACACACTCATATATGGATTTTAGACCTGGATCAAAGATCACCAGCCTATAATCACATCACCAGAGGAACTGGATATACAGTATTCTAAGTGATTCACATAAAGTCCCTCACAGAACTGGGAAGGGCAAGTCCCCTAGAGCTCAGGAGAAGTGGGGGGAGCAAATGGAGAGAGAGAAGTAGGAGAAAAATGTAGTGGGAGGAAAGGAAACATGTTTCAACCAGGAAGATTGAGCCAGGTTAGGAATAGAAGATAGGAAAGAGAGAGACAGAGACAGAGAGAGAGAGAATATACAAGAGGAGCCTATATTGGTTTGAAGATAATATTGAACACAAAGAGAGGTCTAGAGAACTACAAGTCTGCTCCAACTAACAATCTGAGCTTCCGTGGAAAGGCTATCATAAATGCCCTTCCCTTGGATAGTGAGATCAACAACTAACTTCTCCATGGAGCCCTCAACTAATGCCTGTTGAAAATAGGATCAAACACTCATACATTAACACTGAGTCGAACTAGAACCCAGATGCAGATGGAGAGGACAAACCATGCTGCAGAAACACATACAGACAGCTTACCTGAACAAGGAGGAACTAATGGCAACTAGACAGATAGCTGGGAAGCCAGCATGGGACTGACTCAGGCCCCCCTGAATATGGGTCTCAGCCAGAAGGACTGAGCAGTCTAAGAGACCTCGGACAGAGGAGCCAGGATGTATCCCTGGTGCGCAAAAGGACTCTGCGAACATATCCCCCATGGAGGGATAACTGCCTTAATCTAGAGACAGGAGAGAAGCCCTAGTCCCTACTTTCATGATCTGTCAGATCTACATGACCCCAACTGGATGGCATTCCCCTACATATGGAATTGGGGTGGGGGGATGGGAGGGGAGGGTGGTTAGAGTGCATGTGAGAGGGAACAGAGGGTAAAAAGGAGGGAAGGAGGGAGAGAGGGATGGAGGAGGGAGAGCAAACTGGGATCGACATGTAAAATAATAAATTAAATTTAAAAAATGCTTTGACTCAAAAATTAAGTTCAAGGACATGTTACTGGGAAAAGGATTTCTATTATTTTTTCCACAGAAAATGAAAAGATGTGCATTCCTTCCAGACTAATGTGGTTTGATCAAGCCAGACCCAAAATACCAGGTGATCCTACATTCAAAACAGGTGGACAAAGCAGCCTTACAGACTACAGCCAGGATTTCTGCATCTTCATAGAA
The DNA here is from genome assembly GCF_943737965.1 of Phodopus roborovskii. Classification (NCBI taxonomy): domain Eukaryota; kingdom Metazoa; phylum Chordata; class Mammalia; order Rodentia; family Cricetidae; genus Phodopus; species Phodopus roborovskii. The sequence goes on along the minus strand of NW_026126904.1, from coordinate 64,582 downwards.
TCCCCATGACAGCGCACCTTACCAGCAGGAAGTAGTTTGGAAAGATCGACACCTAAATCCCCAAATATTGTCTATAAATGTTTGTTATTATTTAAATGGACTTGGTTATATAAAATGAAAAAAAGAATAGAAGTGTTGATTGAAAAAAAAAACTTTATAAAATCAAAAATAAAAATGGGGTATAGAACAGAAGAAATAATTCTCAATAGAGGAAACTAAAAAAGCTGAAAAACACTTAAGAAAATGTTCAACATCTTTAGCTATCAGGGAAATGCAAATCAAAACAACTTTGAGATAACATCTTACTCCTGCCAGGATGGCTAAAATTAAAAACACCAATGACAACTTATACCAAAGAAGATGTGTAGAAAGGGAACATTCCACCACTGCTGGTGGGAGTGCAAACTCGTACAGCCATTTTGGCGATAAGTATGGTGGTTCCTCAGGAAAATGCGAATTAGTTTACCATGCGACCCAGCAATCCCCCCTTAGACATATACCAAAATGATCCATATCCTGGCAACAAAGACATCTGTTCAACTATGTTGATAGCAGCAAGAAACTGGAAACAACCTAGATGATCCTCATATGAAGAATGGATAAGAAGATGTGGCACATCTACACAATGTAATACTACTCTGCAGAAAAAAATAATGGAATCTTGAAATTCGCAGGCAAGTCAATGGCTCTTGAAACAACCATCCTGAATGAGGTAACCCAGTCACAAAAAGATGAACATAGGATGTACTCACTCATATATGGATTTTAGACCTAGAGCAAAGGATCACCAGCCTATAATTCACACAACCAGAGGAACTAGGATACAAGGTGTATTCTAAGAGATTCATATAAAGTCGCTCACAGAAGGTTGATGGGACAAGTCCCCCAGAGCACATGGGAGGTGGGGGGAGGTCAATGTATGTAGAGAGAACTAGGAGAAAGGGAAGGAGAGAAAAGAAATTGCGACTAGGAAGATTGAGTCAGGGTAGGAATACAAGACAGAAGAGAGAGAGAGAGACTGAGAGTGAGTGAAAGAGAGAGGGAGACAGAAAGAGAGAGAGAATAAAAGAAGGAGCCAGTATTGGTTTGAAGAGAAAAGTGAATCTAAAGAAAAGTCCAGAGACCTACAAGACTGTTGCCAACTAACAATTTGAGCAACTGTGAAAAGGCTACCATAAATGCCCTTCCTGGATAGTGAGATCAACAACTAACGTATTCACCATCATGGAGCCCTCCTATAGTGCTGTTGGAAACAGAAGCAAACACCCAAACCTAAACGCTGAGTTTAACTAAAATCCAGATGCAGATGGACAGAACAAGACCAGGTTGTAGAAATACACAGAGACAGCTGACCTGAACAAGGAGCAAATAACAGGCACCCAGACTGATAGCTTGGAATCCAGCATGGTACTGACTCAGTCTTCTCTAAATATGGGTCTCAGCCAGAAGGAATGAGCAGCCCTAGGGACTGCAGACAGTGCAACCAGGATGTATTCCTCCTGCACCAAAGGTCATTGCAGACACATCCCCCATGGAGGGTACTCCCTTAACCTAGAAACAGGAGAGAAGTCCTAGTTCCTACTTCAAATGACTTGACAGATCTACATGACTACACCTGGATGGCATTGTCATACATGTGGAATTGGGTTGGGAGCTGGGAGCAGAGGGTGGTCAGGGTGCATGTGAGGGGGAATAGCGTGTAAATGGTGGGAGGGAGGGAGAGGGAAATGGGATCGACATGTGAAATAAAAAATAAATAAGAAAATTAAAAAATAAAATAAAATAAATACTCCCAGGCCAGAATCTTACAGGCTGCTGGTAATACAGAACACCAGTGTAAACAGCACCAGGCTCCTCCTGGTACAGAAGCCCTAAGCCATGCTCATCCAGGATCCATGCTGGGTTGCTGAAGGTCTAGGTGCATTGGGCCACGTGGTGGGCAGTCAGAGAGGAGAGGAGTTCTGAATCCCTAGGGGCTAATGACAGAACCAGACCCTCGCCCAGCCCTCCTCTCCTCAGGTGGCAGTGACTGTGACCATAGGGAAAGGGGTGAGGGTGAGAGTGGGGAGGAGGAGGATGAGCAGTGTTGGGGAGAACAACTTTGGTAAAGATTTTTGTGTCAACTAAGAAAAATAAAAATAACAAAATATATGGTATTTAGAAGTGATGGCTATGTGCAGACTTGTTACAATCAGTCTGAAGCAAAGAAGACAAAATAAGATAACAGTGGTCTAGTAGACACGTCATGTGGCCTGCAGATTTATAGGTCAATGCAACTCACCAAAGCAGAACAGAGAACATCAGAAGGAAATTCAGGTGTTACATGTATGATTCCATTTCTCTGGGCAATAAAAGTTAGAACAGGAAAAAGGATTGGCAAGATCCAGAAGAGTGGAAAAGAGATAATAATAAAATTATAATACTGAAAGATGACATAAAAGAAGATCTGGTGTAACCCACAAAATCCATAAATGAGCCAACAATTAATAAAGCAGAGGGTGCAGAGAGTCTCAGGGAACAGCACCAATGTAAGAAGGTGGAGTCAGGAATTAAATAAATAAATAAGATTTCACTTCAGGCATGCATATCTGGGTAAGAGTCACTGATAAGAAAAAAGAAAAAGAGAAAAGGAGAGACATTTCTATGCTAGGGATGTCTGAGAAACTCAGAGAGAGACTAAAGGTAATGTAAAAAGTTATGGAGGTTCAAAGAAAAGTTGTCAAATGTCGAGAAAGATGTAAACTGTTTGCTGTGGGGTCTCATATCTACAAATATAAATTTAAGATTAGTAATATGAGTTAAAATTTTTGACCATACCAGGTTAATGGTTTAAAAGTTCTGTTTATTTCTCTCAAGAAAAATATATGTACTTGCTAAAAAGTTCTATCAGTGTTTCCTGTTAGAAACCGATTTGTTGCAAGAATAGAGCAAAAACAAAAATGGTTTAAACATTTTTGCTGTCTAATGATAACAGCCCCCAACTCAAAATTTACCTCTGAGCACTGGTCATTAAATTCAGATTATCAGAAAATCAGATGTCCTTTTAATGTAGATGAAATTAATTCTGTTTTATGTCGAAAGCTGTTAAACATTGAATCTAGTTAAAAAGTTAGAATTATTAACACTGGAAATTGACATAAACTTAAAAGGCACCAAGGAGACAATGGGTTTAAAGACATAAAGGATGCTAAAATTATTTGATATTATAAGAAGTCAGTACAGGATGTTTAATTGTTTTATCAAACAGTTTTTTATATGTTTAAATTCAGAAGGTTACATTATATTTGTGCTTTATTACATTGTTAATATTTGTACTTAAATTAAAGGGCTAAAATTTAAGATCATAGCCATAAACTGTATATACTAACCAAAAGTTGAGAAGCTCATTTTTTATGATACAGATGGCAAGCCATCCTTGTTTTTGCTAAATTTGGTAAGCATAAGTTATTTAGATAAACTGAATCACATAGCTGTTTTATGTTTTCCTAAAAGGAGTTTCAAATTAAAATCAGTATTTTTAAAGCTAAAACTGACAATGCAAAGTTCTAGTTTTATAAAATCTGGTAACTATTATAAAATGTTAAGAAACACAAGTTACCAGCCATCCTTATAGATTAACTTTTGGTTATAGTCAAACTAAGTATTAATGATTAATAACAGGAATAAACCTCACTCTGTCTCCTATACATATTCTAAAAGTTTAAGCTTAAATCGAGTAAATGAAAACCACGTTGTCTATTAAGATCTACCTAGAAAGACTTCTAATACTACAGAGATCTGTAGAATAAGACATTTAAATATTAACTAAAAAAATGTAATAATTTCAGACAAAGAATCACAGAACCTAACAATGACCAAAGAAAGGTCTCTAAAGAACATTGTGGGGCAGCATGGATTGTGATGACACTGACCAGGGAGCAAGATGCTGAAACAAAATGCCTGCAGCATGATAGGACCCAGCTCGGACTCTGTAGAGCCTGCAGGGTACTGGAAAATTGTCTGCACTTTGCCTAGACAAAATAAGTTCAGACTTTTCCAATTCCAGGTTCCATAGGGAAAAAAAAAAAACACCTCTCACATTATGTACTTGGTGAAAAATTTCTCCCCTCAATGCCATAGAAAATTGGATATGGCTAAGAATATAAGGAATGGTCCCTGTGATTTTTTTAATAGATTCAAAAGTAACATATAGTTTATCCTTCTCAGATCTCTAATTCTATTGATGGCTTGGCTAACCAAATGTTTGTGAGATTGGCAATAAAGGCAGCCTTGATATGGCTCCTAAATCAGAATTTAAAAATATAAAGATATATGTCTTTTTTGAACATTTATTTATTAATTATGCTTACAGTGTTCTGCCTGCATACATGTCTGCACACCCAAAGAGGATACCACATCACATTATAAATGTTTGTGAGCCACAATGTAGTTGCTGGGGATTGAACTCAGGACTTCTAGAAGAGGAGCAAGTAATCTTAACCTCTGCCACATCTCTCTAGCCCAAGACATATACTTCTTAAAGATATAAAAAATTAATTTACAATATAAAAATTCAGAGCTTAACATTAATCAAGTTCCAATAAGCTAATAGAACAGGGACTCCCAGCTGTTTAGTCACAAACTCAAAGTTTTATGATTTTTATTGGGTGTCATCGAAGTGTAAATATGAAGGATGTTTCATTAGGCCTAAGGCACCACTGACCAATCTATACATGGATCGCTCTTGACAGAAGAAAAATCTTCTACCCCAAATCTGTAAATTTTGCTAGGACTCAAAGGCATAAGTACATTCCTGCTGTTTTATAGATACCCAAAACCTACTTTTTGTACAATTTGGATTTCAGCACAAATTGGTGATGATAATATATCTAAAACTTTTATGTCCTTTTATATAACACAGTTCATATAGGCTTCAGAGGAACAAATGTCATAAAGCTTTTATCCACTTCTTACAGGTCAAAAGGACTGCAGATTTATACAGCTATCCTGAGGATGGAATTTTCTCCCTGGTCTTGCTGTCTTTCTTGATCACCAAAGGTAAGGAACAAAGAGTTCCAATTAAATATATACATTTTAACCTTTGTTCCAAGTTTAAACATGTCTCAGACGATTTGTGCTTCTGGCAGATGAGTATCAGTTGCTGACTACAGCCTGCTCCTCTATAGTGCTCTCCCTACTTACTCTGAACCAGCCCAACCAAAGTGAATCTTCAACAGTGTCTACAAACTGATGCGTCTGATAAATGGTCCATTTCCGGAATCCCACTTCCTTTTGTTGGTATTGTCTAGCATTTTAGCCTACTTGCAGGTAAGAAAACACTGCAAAAGTAAGCAGGAAGTAGTACAGGCATGTCGCTGGCACAACAGTGTTTTGATTTTCAAATAGCTGTCACCTGGAGTTCTATAGCCTATAAAGACTCCTTGAGCAGCTTGTTACTATTATGCCTACTGGTTTCCTCAACTTCCAAGGAAGTGACTCCTGGCTGCAAAAGCAAATGGTTTTTACTGGTAAAAATCAAACCAGCTGGGACCTCACTCTGTCAGAAAAGTAAGGTAGTAGCTTAAAATTGTGAGGGGTTTATAACATGGTAAAGAGAAAGGGAAATTTGAGACCACTAATCTCAGTCAACAAGGTTTCCAAGATACAGGCAGATGATAGAGTACAAATTTATTTACAAGGTCATCATGGAACTAAGTTAATATTATCCATCATTTGTTTAGGCAAGATTGATGAGCACACCTGAAAGGTTGGTGTTTTTTCTTTGTTTTTAATTCTTCTCCTGAGAATAGGATGTGGGTTCTGTACTCTGTAGTCAGGGATTTATCTATTGGCAGAAATTCTTGTTGTCATTATTTTTTCCTTGGCCCTGGCCCTGGCCCTGGCCCTGGCTGTTCTGTACCAATGCAAACCTAAACAATGCCGAGAAACCATGGGATAAAACTCCTCTAAAGGGCAGAGAATGAAGAGGGATTATTTTATTATCAAAAAAGAGAAAAGGTTTATGGTAGAGTCGATTATTTGTATTGTATCCATTCTAAGTATTAGAAAATTGAAGCATAGAAAAACGGTTTAAAATACTCATCATTGTACATGAAGGGAATGATGATGCTTTCGTTTTCCTGCTTATGGCATTATAGACATGTTGTAGCTTGAGAGATGGGTAAATATGTAGAACCCAAAAGAAAGAGCCTGCTTGTTTTTGTGAAAAACTCAGTGAGGCTGTAGGGTTTCTTCATCTTTAGGTATGCTCCTTTTAGCATGTGGGAGGGGCACTAGAAAATGACAGAATACTGGTTCATAAATTTTGCCTGGCAACGCTGCTTGCAGTCTGTATAATGTTATCATGGGCCAAGTACCAGAGAGCAGCTTCAAGTAAGTGTTATCATGGGACATTACAGTCTCCCAAGATAACTATCTCCTAAATCTTTCAATGACAGCATTTGATTCCCCTAAGCAAGTCATAGCCAAATCTCTGGAAGTTTGCCTACAGCTTTTACTGGTCATGAAATTCTAGATTACCTAATTATCAGAGAACATTCAATTTCTTCTGTTTATGAATTCTCTCTCACCTAAGAATTAATACTATGGAAAGAAAGATAATAAGACTCACAATTATTCATCAAAAGGTGAGTTTGTCATTGTTAACTTCCTTCAGGATGGTGATAATCCCTTTGTTAGAGTAGACTTAGGGATTATTGGATTGCACTCCATCTCTTTTGAGGCAGCCGTCCAACATGAAATATGCAGGATCTTCTAAAAACCCTGCATACACAATGACATTTCAGCATGTAAACATTTCATGACTCTGCTCTCCGATTAAATAAGGGATGAACCTGGGAGTTTCCCACAATCATGTGGGAGTCAATGAGAGTCAATTGTGTCAAGTACGGCAGACCATTTCATCATCTGATTATGTTGTTATTTGATTATTAAAATAGGATATTAGATAATCCATGATCAGTGGATTCCACGATGCGGGAAACAATTATTATGGACCATCTAAATATCAATTTTTTAGTTAAAATATTTAAATTAATCATGACAGCATCATTCAAGAGCCTGGTTTGGAGCCACCTTAGGGAAGTGGATGATCTTACATGAACACATTGTTAGATTATTTAACTATATAAGACAATGATTATATCATCCATGAAACCTGGAATCTGCTGCCACAGATCATCTAATTAAACAATTAAAGTATTTAAATTGACAGTCTGTGTTAATACCCAAGATAAGGTAAAAATTTATAAAGTTATGTAATCCAAAAATCATCCATTCCATGAAGAGACCTGTAAAGCTTCCTCTTGTGAAAAGAAAGAAAGAAAGAAAGAAAGAAAGAAAAGAATACACAAGATACAATTTAACACCAACAAGGTGGATCCAGACTCCACTCTTCCTGGAGTAGAAAAAGACAGATTTGAATAATGAAATAATCAGATAGTTAGATGGTCTGTCACACTTGAGTCACACAAGGTGGCATCAAACTTCAGGGATCACAGATTAAATAATGAAAGAATTTAATAATTACATCTTTAAATATGTAAGCCATTGACCTCTTTTTGTACCATCATTTCCTGGGCAGAAGTGTCAGATATGGAAATGTATGCTGTCATCAACGATTTTTAAAATGACATCAGTTAATCGTCAGATAATCATACTGTCTTGCCTGATGAATTCTGTTGTCCTAACATCATCACAAGCGCCTGTATCTCTGTTGAGGGGCGGCAGGACGTGAGATAATGGGCCCAATCCTGGCGTAGCAGTAGTGGCCACAATGTTGATAACAGCTGAAAAGATGGCTGCAGCAGGGTCATCACCAGCATAGCTGAGAGAGAGTTGTTCTTCCATGTTCTGAGTCATTATCCATTTGCCAGGTCTCGGTGATGGTGCCGACATCCTAGTGCCACTCCTTCCTCTCATGGTAGATAACAACCGATGTGAAGATGTGGAGGAAGAGCAGGTAGTCAACACCCAGACCACCATGCCGGCCTTGGTGAAGTGCTTGTACTTCTCGGAGGGCACCGTGACACCTCCTGGACTCAATCATGCAGCATCCCTCTTGCTCTGGGAGATTCATAGATCATTCCGAAAATGCTCTGCCCATGACTACAACTTTCCTAACCTTGTCGCTGACAGATATTTGCACCCTAACAGTAATCGGTGATGGCACTGTCTGTCGTTTACATAATTTAAAGAATTAAAGAATTCATAAAAGCTAACTGTCACAATAAATATGGGATGTAGCATTTTACTGGCAGGGAAGCATGGCCAGACTCCAGTCATAAAGGATATCATCATCATCAATTGAGTCAATGAATCATAAAATGTGATGACATTGCACATTAACTCCACAAGAGGGAGCATTAGAGGTCTCTTCATGGAATGGATGATTGCTAGTTACATAACTATACACATATTTACATTATCTTGGGGATTAAAACAGAATGTCAATTTAAAGTCATTAATTATGTAATTAGATGATCTGTGGCACCAGATTCCAGGTGTAACAGATGATATAACCATTGTTTTATATAATTGAATAATCAAATAATGAGTTCATGTAACATCATCCAGTTCCCTAAGGTGGCTCCAAACCAGGCTCATGAACGATGCTGTCGTGATAAATTTAAATATTTTAACTACATAATTGATATTAAGATGGTCTATAATAATTGCCTCCCACATCGCGTCACCACAATCCACTGATCATGGATTATCTAATATCCTATTTTAATAATCAAATAACAACATAATCAGAGGATGAAATGGTCTGCCATACTCCACACAATTGACTATCAGATGACTCCCACATGATTGTGGGAAACTCCCAGGTTCATCCCTTGTTTAATCGCAGAGCAGAGTAGTAACATGTTCAAATGCTGAACTTTCATTGTGTATGCAGGATTTTTAGAAGATATCACATATGGCCCTGGCCCTGACCCTGGACTTCCACCTAGCCCTGGCATTGGCCCTGCACCTGGCCCTGCACCTGGCCCTGCATCTGGCCCTGGCCCTGCACCTGGCCCTGGCCCTGCACCTGGCACTGCACCTGATGGCTGGCCCTGCACCTGGCCCCCAGGCCCTGCACCTGGCCCTGGCCCTGGCCCTGGCCTTGGCCCTGCACCTGGCCCTGGCCCTGGCCCTGCACCTGGCCCTGGCCCTGGCCCTCCACCTGGCCCTGGCACTGGCCCTGCACCTGGCCCTGGACCTGGCCCTGGACCTGGCCCTGCACCTGACTGGCCCTGCATCTGGCCCTGGCACCTGGCCCTGACCCTGCACCTGACCTGGCCCTGGCCCTGGCCCTGCCCCTCACCCTGGGCCCTGCACCTGGCCCTGAACCTGGCCCTGGCCCTGCACCTGGCCCTAGCCCTGCACCTGGACCTGGCACTGGCCCTGCACCTGGCCCTGGCCCTGGCCCTGGCACCTGCACCTGGCCCTGGCCCTGCACCTGGCCCTGGACCTGGCCCTGGCCCTGGCCCTGCACCTATGACTGGCCCTGCACCTGGCCCTGGCCTTGACCCTGCACCTGGCCCTGACCCTGGCCCTCACCTGGCCCTGAGCTGGCCCTGGCCCCCTGCACCTGGCCCTGGCCCTGCACCTGGCCCTGGCACTGGCCCTGGCCCTGCACCTGGCCCTGGCCCTGGGCCCTGGCCCTGCACCTGGCCCTGGCCCTGCACCTGGCCCTGGCCCTGGCCCTGGCACTGGCCCTGGCCCTGCACCCTGGCCCTGGCTCCCGCACTGGCCCTGACCTGACTCCAGTACCTGGCCCGGCACAGACCCTGGCCCTCCACCAGCCCTGGCCTGGCTCCTATGACTGCCCACTCGCCATATGCGGGCTGGCTCGACGGGGCCTGACCTGGTAATGCAGTACTCGGGCTTGACGGCCTGCGCAGTGGCCCTGCACCTGGCCCTGGCCTGGACTGGCACCCGGCCCCGTGGCTGGCTCCTCCACACTTGGCATTGGCTGGCAGCCTTGTTTTGGACCTGGCTGGTCTTTCCCTGAGCACATGCACCGGCCCCGACCCCGCACCTGACCTAGTTCACCGGGATGGCTTCTGCAATCCCGTTTCTGCACCTGGCCTGCACTGGTTGATCACCTTACCCCGTCCTGGCTGTTCTAGTCCTTGCTTGAATCACTGGTATATAGGCTCCTGGCCCTGCCGTGGGCGAACAGGCAGGGCCAGGGCCATTTGTAGGCCAGGGCCAGGTGCAGGGCCACGGCCAGGCAGGGCCTGGGGGGGGCCCAGGTGCACGGGCCAGGGCCAATGCACCAGGTGCAAGGCCAGGGCCAGGTGTAGGGCCATGGCTAGGGCCAGGTGCAGGGCCAGGGCCAGGTGTAGGGCCATGGCTAGGGCCAGGTGCAGGGCCAGGGCCAGGTGCAGAGCCAGGGCGAGGGCCAGGTGCAGGGCCAGGGCCGGGTGCAGGGCCAGGGCCAGGGCCAGGTGCAGGGCCAGGGCCAGTGCCAGGTGCAGGGCCAGGGCCAGTTGCAGGGCAAGGGTCAGGTGCAGCACCAGGTCCAGGGCCAGGTGCAGGGACATGGACAGGGCCAGGTGCAGAGTCAGGGCCAGGTGCAGAAGGCAAGGTGCAGGGCCAGGGCCAGGTTCAGGGTCAGGCAGGGCCAGTACCAGGTGCAGGGCCAAGGTCAGGGCCAGGGGCCAGGTACATGGCCAGGTGCAGTGGGCCAGGGCTAGGTCCAGGTGCAGCGGCCAGGGCCAGGGTGGAGGGCCAGGGTCAGGGCCAGGGCCAGGTGCAGGGCCAGGGCCAAAGGCCAGGTGCAGGGCCAAGGTCAGGGCCAGAGCCAGGTACATGTGGCCAGTGCAGGGCCAGGGCTAGGTCCAGGTGCAGGGCCAGGGCCAGGGCTAGGTGGAGGCCCAGGTACAGGGCCAGGGCCAGGGCCAGGGCCAGGGCCAGGGCCAGGTGCAGGTCCAAGGCCAGGGCCAGGGCCAGGTGCTGGGCCAAGGCCAGGTCCAGGGCCAGGTGCAGGGCCAGGTGTAGCCGGTGCAGGGCCAGGGCCAGAGCTTAGTGGAGGGCCAGGGTCAGGGCTGGTGTGCAGGCCAAGGCCAGGGCCAGGTGCAAAGCCAGGGCCAGGTGCAGGGCCAGGGCTAGGCGAGGGCCAGGGCCAGTGCAGGGCCAGGTGCAAGGGCCAGGGCCAGGGCCAGGCCAGGGCCAAGTGTGCAGGGAAGCTTGGGGGCCAGGTGCAGGGCCAGGTGCAGGGCCAGCCCCAGGGCCGTGCAGGTCTAGGGCCAGTGCCAGGGCTGTGGTGCAGGCCAGGGCCAGGTGAAGGGCCAGGGCCAGTTTCACGGCCAGGTGCAGGGGCCAGGGCGGGAGCACTGGGGTGCAGGGTCAGGTCCAGGGCCAGGTGCAGGGGGGCCCATAGGTGTAGGTCCAGGTCCAGGGCCAGGTCCAGGGCCAGGTGCAGGGCCAATGCCGGGGCTAGGTGGAGGGCCAGGGCCAGGTGCAGGGCCAGTGCCAGGTCCAGGTGCAGGGCTAAGGCCAGTGAAGCGGCCAGGGCCTGGTTCAGGGCCAGGTGCAGGGGGGGGCCAGGGCCAGGTGAAGGGGCAGGTGCAGGGCCAGGGCCAAGGCCAGGTGCAGGGCCAAGGCCAATGCCAGGGCCAGGTGCATGGCCAGGTGCAGGGCCAGGGCTGTGTCCAGGTGCAGGGCCAGGGCCAGGTGGAGGGCCAGGGTCAGGGCCAGGGCCAGGTGCAGGGCCAGGGCCAGGGCCAGGTGCAGGGCCAAGGTCAGGGCCAGAGCCAGGCCCACATGGCCAGGTGCAGGGGCTAGGGCCAGGTGAAGGGCCAGGGCCAGGTTCAGGGCCAGTGCAGGGCCAGGGCCAGGTGAAGGGGCAGGTGCAGGGCCAGGGCAAAGGTCACAGGGTCAGGGGTCCAGGGCCAGGGCACGGGCCAGTCATAGGTGCAGGGCCAGGTCCAGGGCCAGGTCCAGGGCCAGGTGCAGGGCCACGCCGGGCTAGGTGGGAAGGCCAGGGCCAGGGCCAGGTGCAGGGCCAGGGCCAGGGCCAGTTGTAGGGCCAGTGCCAGTTGCAGGGCCAAGTCAGGGCCAGGGCCAGGTACAGGCCAGTGCAGGGCCAGGGCCAGTCCAGTGCAGGGCCAGGGCCAGGGCTAGGTGGAGGGCCAGGCCAGGGCCAGGGCGCCAGGGCCAGGTGCCAGGGCCAGGCGCCAGGGCCAAGGTCAGGGCCAGGGCCAGGTACATGGCCAGGTGCAGGGCCAGGCCAGGGTCCAGGTGCAGGCCAGGGTCAGGATCGTGAGGCCCAGGGTACAGGGCCAGGGCCAGGGCCAGGGCCAGGTCCAGTTCCAGGTGCTGGGCCAAGGCCAGGGCCAGGGCCAGGGCCACGTGCAGGGCCAAGGCCAGGGCCAGGGCCAGGTGCTCGGCCATGCCAGCTCCAGGCCAGGTGCAGGGCCAGGGTAGGGCCAGGTGCAGGGCCAAAGTAGTGGGGAGGGCCAGGGTCAGGGCCAGGTGCAGGGCCAAGGCCAGGGCCAGGTGCAAAGCCAGGGCCAGGTGCAGTGCCAGGGCTATGGCCAGGCCAGGCCAGGTGCAGGGCCAGGTGCAGGGCCAGGTGCAGGGCCAGCGCCAGGGCCAGGTGCAGGCCCAGGGCCAGTGCCAGGGCCAGGCAGGGCCAGGGCCAGGGTGTAGGGCCAGGGCGAAGGTCAGGTGCAGGGTCAGGTCCAGGGCCAGGTGCAGGGCCAGGTGCAGGGCCAATGCCAGGGCTAGGTGGAGGGCCAGGGCCAGGTGCAGGGCCAGTGCCAGGTCCAGGTGCAGGGCTAGGCCCAGGTCCAGGCCAGGGCCAGGTCTAGGCCAGGCCAGGGCCAGGGCCAGGAGAAGGGACAGGTGCAGGGCCAGGGGCAAGGTCAGGTGCAGGGTCAGGGCCAGGGCCAGGCTGTGGTGCAGGCCCCAGTCATAGGTGCAGGACCAGGTCCAGGGCCAGGTCCAGGGCCAGGGCCAGGGCCAATGCCAGGGCTAGGTGGAGTGCCAGGGGGAGCCAGGTGCAGGGCCAAAACCAGGCCAGTTGTAGGGCCAGGGCCAGGTGCAGGGCAAGGCCAGGGCCAAGGCCAGGTGCAGGGCTAATAAAGGCCGCCAGGCACTCTGGGCCAGCTCCAGGCCAAGTGCAGGGCCAGGGCCGGTGCAGTGCCATGGCCAGGGCAGAGGGCCAGAGCCAGGCCAGGTGTAGGGCTAGGGCAGGTCCAGGTTCAGGGCCAGGGCCAGGTCCAGTTGCATGGCCAGCCAGCCAGGGCCAGCGCCAGGGCCAGGTGCAGGCCCAGGGCCAGGCCAGGCCTAGGCAAGGGCCAGCTGCAGGGCCAGGGGCAGGGCCTGGGCCAGTTGCAGGGCCCGGGCCAGGGCCAGCTGCAGGCCCAGTGCCAGGGCCCCGAGGTCCGGGGCTAGGGCCAGGTTCATGGCTCGGCCAGCTCCATTTGCAGGGCCAGGGCCAGGTGCAGCATGAGGGCAAGGGCCAGGTGCAGGGCCAGGGCCAGTGCCAGGTGCAGGGCCAGTGCCAGGGCCAGGCCCAGGGCCAAGGCCAGTGCCAGGGACAGAACAGCTAGGGACAGGGCCAGTGACAGGGCAAAGGACAGGGCCAGGTCCAGGGCCAGGTTCAGGGCCAGCAGATGAATGGCCAGTGACAGAACCAGGTGAGAAAAGCCAGGGGCCAGAATGGCCAAGGCACAAACTACCAGGGCCAGTTCGTTCAAGCCAGTGTCAGAACAGCCGTCACAGAACGGCTAGTGTCCAGAATTGCCATGGCCAGGGCTAAAACGTGCAGGCCATAACTACCATGGCCAGAGACTGCCTGGCAAGCACAGAACAGCAAGGGACAGAAAGGCCAGGTAAGGGAAGACCGGCAAGTTCAAGGATAGAACAACCAGACCCAGTTCCAGAGCAAGTGCTTAAAGAGCAGGAAAGGAAAGGGCCAGGCAGGCTAGGGCCAACAGCCAGGCTAAGTCCAGATCAGCCAGCATAATTCCAGAATGGCCAGGCCAGAAATCCAAGGGCAAAGGCTGTAAGTTGTGCTGAATGACTCAGACCAGAGCCAGAAATTCCTGGTACCAGAAGCCAGACCTGAACGACCAGGTTCAGGGCAAGAAAAGTCAGAGCCAGAAAGGCCAGTGCTAGAATGTCCAGGGCAAGTGCCAGAATGGCCATGGCTTGTATGACCAGGCCAGACCCAGAACAGCCAGGCCAGTAATGGCAAGAGCCAGAATGACCTGGTAATGGTCAGGAATGGCCAGGCTGGTGAACATGGCCAGGACAAGTGTGAGGGCAAGTACAGAACAGCCAGGGCCAGTGTGGAGGCCCAGGACAGAGCAGCCAGAGCCAGGGCCACGGCCAGGCCCAGGACCAAGGCCAGGGCCAGGGCCAGGGCACAGGGCCAGGCTAAGTCCAGATCAGCCTCCGGGCCACAAATTCAACGGCAAAGGCCAGAAAGGCCATGGCCAGAACCGGCAATGACCAGGGCCAAAAGTCCTGTACAAGAACCCAGGGACATGAAACGACCAGGTAGGGCAAGAAATCCAGAGCCAGAAAGGCCAGTGCTAGAATGTCCAGGGCAAGGCCCAGAATGGCCGTGCACAGGTACGACCAGGGCTAGGGCCCAGAAAGGCCAGGCCAGCACGGCAAGAGCCAGAACGACCCAAAGGTCAGAACATCCAGGTCAGGATAGCAGGGCCATGCAGGGCTAAGGACAGAACAGCCAGAGCCAGGGCCAGGGCCAGGCCCAGGGCCAGGCCAGAGCCATGGCCTGGGCCAGATCCTCACCAGGGCTAAGTCCAGATCAGCCAGCCCTAAGTCCAGAACGACCAGGGCCAGAAATCCAAGGGCAAAGACCAGAAAGACCAGGGCCAGAACGGCAAAACCAGGGCCATAAAGTCTTGTACCAGAACCCAGCACCTGAACGACCAGGGTCAGGGCAAGAAAAGCTAGAGCCAGAAAGGCCAGTGCTAGAATGTCCAGGGCAAGAGCCAGAATGGCCATGGCTTGTATATACAGTATATGGCTGTGATTTTAAATTTTAGCCCTTTTGATTTAACTACAAACATTAACAATGTAATAGAAGCACAAATACAATGTAACTTTCTGAATTTAAACATTTAAAAACTGTCTTATAAAACAATTAAACATCCTGTAATTTCTTTTTTAATATCAAATTTAAAACACCCTTCATGTCTTTAAACCTGTTATTACCTTGGTGACTGTTAAGTTTATGTTAATTTCCAGTGTTACTAATTGTAACAGTTTAAGTAGTTTCAATTTTTAACAGCTTTAGACATAAAACAGTATTAATGTCATCTACATTAAAAGGACATCTAATTTTTGATAATCTGAATTCTTATTGACCAATGCTCAGAGATAAATTTTGACCTGGAAGGTGCCATTTTCTCAGACAGCAAATGTTTAAAGTAGTTTTTGTTTAGCTCTATTCTTGCACAACAGGTTTCCAACAAGAAACACACAGATCATTTCGACAAGTACATATATTTTTCTTCGAGAAATAAATGGAACTTTTAAAAAACAGTTAACTGGTCTGGGCAAAATTTTAATCTTATTACTAGTCTGGAATTTATATTTGTAGATATGAGAGCCCACAGCAATCAGTTTACATCTTCCTCTGACCTATTTACTACTTTTCTTTGAACCTCTATAACTTTTAACATTACCTTTCTGCTCAGATAGCTTGGAATTTGCACTCTCCAGCATAGGCCTCTTTAGCAGAGGCCCTGAGATCCATGTCACTGATCCAGCCAGCAGGAATTCAAAGTGGTCCTTCAGAGATAGGCAGATCTCTGAGAGGCACCAAGAACTCAAGTAGAGGGCCAGTGGTTCATGTCAGAGACCAGGCAGCTGGAAATTAGTCATGGTCCCACATGGAAAGACAGGTCTCCTGAGTTCACAGCCACTCCCAAAATTTCCCAGCCTGGCCTAGGAGTTGATGAGGCAAAATAATTTATGTTTTTACACAGAAAAAGGAAGAAGTCAGCCCTATCTTAGTTTTTGTCTGAGGTAGCATCCATAGGGGAGAGACAATGAAAAAATACATCACGTAAATAAATATCAGAGACAGAGGGCCCAACACACAGACTTACATACAATAGCTCCTCTCAGATTCAGATGACCTGACTCCCATTTCCACAGGAGGGTCTGTAATGTCAAATATTTTACATATGGGAGGTGGCCTCTCCATTAGGATGACTCAGTCCTTGACCAAGTCTTCACACTCAGATAGCTCGTTAGTCAAAACCTCCGATGTATCCATGCCTAGATAAGAATTTGAGTTGTACACAAAATTGTCCAGGTTTCATCCCTTTAGTGTATCCACTGAGGTGCTATTGACCTGTGTACAGATTGAGAAATCCACTGCTGAGCCAGAAAAAAAAATTCAGAAAGACAGACAGACATTCAAGAGAACAGGGTGTCTTGGGTGGCTGGAGGAAATCCGTCATGAACCCACAAACTTTGTACCTCACAGGGTTTCCTCAATGTTCAGTGAAGTTATTTCCAAATGCAAAAACAAAAGTTTTGAATTGAGAAGAACCAATCATGCTAGGGGTTTACTATACTGGAAGATAAATGCACCTAGTAACAAAAGTGAAAGGGAGCTTGATAACACTAGTCTCAGTTCATAGGATTTTTCAAGGTTACAGTATTTCATAGAGTACAAAGTTTGATTTCAAAGGCATCACCATTGATTAGCACACCTGCAAGGTTTGGGACTTGGTTTTGTTTTGTTTTTTTTTGTTTTTCCTTCATCACCAAAGAAATAGCTAGCATGTGGGCTCTGTATTCTGATGTCAGGAACTTATCTACTAGGAGAGATTCTTGTCCTTTGTATTTTTTCCATTCTTGCCATAAGCCCTAATATTTAATTTTTCCATCATTTCACATATAGTAAAATATAAATTGTTAAATGTCTCCAAGCACTGCAGTCTTTCCATGGATGCACAAAAAGCTAATTGAAGTCCACTGAAAAGATGTTTCTACACAGGGCTCCCTGCTCTCAATACCCTGAAGAGATTCAACCCACAAAGTTTTAGTCAAGAGTCCTATCATTGATTCCAGGGAGTTTCATGGATCTGATGAAAACCCACAGGAAGAGAAAATCTGTCTTCATGTTCCGACTCAGATGTTAGCAGGACCCACCACTGGCTCATATACTGCACAATGGGCTCTTCCATCCTGGGGACAGCAGCCCATCACTCACCATGGATTAATGACTGACTCTTCCAACCTATACAATCAACTTCCTGTAGCAGTAATAGAAGAACAGCACACACACAAAAAATGTGCCAGTTCTCCCTCAGATAAAAGCCTGAATCTGGCAATAGGAAGGTCCCTGTACCATTTATGATTGACAGGTCATGAGGAGGGTATGGTTGATTAGTGATTACTGGGTGAGCAAGGCACCTTCTATAAGAATGCATTGTCTTTAAAGACACAGCTGGTTGATACCTGACCTGGAGTTCCAACCCAGAAAATACCTTTCTAGGTCAGCAGACATATACATTTCTACTGCACTGGTCTTGACTCCAATAGCAAACTTTGCTCTCTTCCTGCACTCACTCCTTTCTCCAGAAAACAGAGTGGCTATCTAGCTTGCACAGCCCACTACACAATCACATGATGTGATTATTCCTTGTCCTAACTACTAGCGAGAGATTTCAGCTACAGAAAAGGAGATACATGTTCTGTGCTTTCCCACTGGGGTCAGATGAACTGAAACCACTTATTTCATGGTTGTCACTGGGCTGCAGACAAATAGGAAAAATAACAGAAAAACAAAGGAAAAGAAAACAGGAACCAGACCTCAAAGAACAAAATAGAGTCTTTCTCCAATCTCAAGGCAGGATGATAGCTCCACTGATTTAGAAACCTGAACACAATCCTGTTCAAGAAGAGAATATTGTATATTTTCTCACCTGTACACTGAGGAAGCTGTGCAGGTCATCCCACAATGCTGTTAAAAGTAATCTTCCCAGACGAATTCTCCCAGAGTATTCAAATTACCATGAAGACAACACCTTTTATTATTATTCATTTCACAAAAATTTCAGAATAAAACTCCCCAAATGCATTAGAGCTATCACCCAAGCATCTGACAGGAGAAAGATATATCAATTTCTTTGTGATATGGCTCCTTTCCCTTCTTTCTTGGTTTTCTGAAGTGTCTGTGACTATTATATAATCAACCCACACCCAGTTCCCTGACCTCAGACAGAAGCCACAGAACAAACAACTGCTGTGCCATATGCTCTAAAATCTCTCTAAAGTTTTTAATAATCTGAGCAACCTACCCTTTGTTGGACAGGTTAATCATTCCAGTCTGCATTGTGTAATTGTATCTACCCAACATCTGCACATTGTGTGGAGGAGGAGATAGTGATCTACACACTGCACTGGAAGACAACGTGGTTGTCTATTTTAGACAGGAGTGAGTGACATTGAGATTTGTCTCTACAGGACATCTCGTCTTGAAGCCAGAGCCAAGGAACCCTGTGATGTGTCTTTAAGCTCACTTTCACCCTTGAGGAAGTGCTCTTCATGTTCAAGCTTAACCAACCAGTCAGCAAAACCAGGACAGCCTGCGACTCACAGAGCATTGCAGGACACTTCCTGTAGCCACATTGTAGGCTTTCATTCTTGCTTTGGAGAAGCTTCGTTTTAAGCAGAACAAGTGCCAGTGTATTGATTTTTGTTCTGGGAGTGCTACTGTAGTAAATTGTGGGTGGATCTGGATGAGCACAGAATCACAACATGGTGAGTGAGGGGATGGATTCTCAGATGGGGAGGATAGGATGGGGAAGCCTGGGACTTTGTGTTGGGCCCTCCAGGTGCTTGGTGGGAAACTTTGGCCACATTCACTGTTCTGTAAGGTACCATATGGTCTAGTAACTCCCCATACCTGGGTGTTGGAGTATGAATGGCTCACATAGTGGAAAGCATTTCATTTCCATCAGAGGCTTTGTGTAGAAAGACATTGATAGTCAGCACCAGAGTTCTTTTGGGCGCAGGGAGGCAAGTAGCCAAACCTGGAAAGGTCTAACTCCTCCAGAGTCTTCTTCAAATTCTGCAGTAAACATTTAACAATTAGGTGCAAGATTAAGTTTAGTTATTTGTGTGTATCCTGTAAAAGACATTTTGTTTGTTCTGTACATACTTATATTTATTTATTGTTTTTGATATAGCTTTTTTTCTTTTATTGTTACATATTTATTATTTTTCTTATTTTACATATTGATCACAGTTCCAAGTTCCTGTCTCCCATGCCTCGCAATGTCGGCTCCCATCCTATTCCTGCCCCCCTCCACAGGGAGGGTGATGCCTCCCAGGAGGGTAAAAATCTCTCAAGTCATTTGGAGTTGGGACTATGCCCTCCCTCCTGCCTCTAGGCTAAGGGAGTATCTCTGCATTTGAAATATGCTCCCAAAAATCCTTTCATGCTCCAGGGATACATCCTGGTTCCAGGAAGCCAACAAACTTTTTTCTAGGTATAGCGTTTGAGCATGACATGAAGAGTTGCTCTGTATAGCAGTCTAGTCCCAAACTCATAGAGATGGACATACCTCTGACTCCTGAGAGTGATATTATAGTCTTGGGACACTGAACATGTCCATACAATGGCATGCTTGGGTTGATTGCACTCCAATACTTAACTGTGATGTGGAAGAGTAGAATTGTTCATATAAATACTTTCCTATTTGTAGGGATGAGTGAGACCAAAAAAATAAATTTTGCTGAGGGAGTGCTGCCTATAAATTAGCCCAAAGATGAGTAGTGTACTAATAAGGACTGTTCGGGGTTAGGGTGCTAAAATATAGATTTGATCTCTAGGATTGTCCAGGATATTTGGCTCCGACCATGACAAAGGAGAAACTCCTCATTCACAAAGATCCCCCAGGCCCATCTCCTTTTGACAAAACAACACTTTTAGAAGCTACTCAGGGGACATTGCTTGGTCACAGTGAACCTAAGGGCCTGTCGTGCCAGAAAGGGACAGTTTTTAAGGAAAATCATAGTAACAACCAGGTGGATTTGCCTTTGGACTTTTCCATCATGCCCTGAGATATGCAGGGTAAAATAGAGCTCCTCCTATAAAATAAGGAGATGCTAATGAGGGAATGCAGTTGTCTAGGGCCAGGGCCTTGTGTAGGTGTTGTTTCAGATCCTGAGAACACAACTCTTACTCCTACTGACTTTCTAGTGTTCTCCCCTTTCCTCCCATTTCCTCTTGGAAATAGTAAAGAGGTGGCAATTCTTCATAGGAAGTTTACATAGAATAAGACATAAGTTAAGCAAGACCTCTCTGCCCGAGGTTATATCTTCTCTTTGTTCTGCCTTTCCTATCTTCCTCATCTTCTGGCACATCTGTGTCCAGAACCTGTCATTAAGGTGGGGCAGCTGCTGTTTCATGTCACTTGGTGTACTATGAAATCATTATGGTACTATCTTTTCTGTTGAAAACTTCCATGGCCTTACTGGCCTGACTTGCAATTTTCTGACCATATTTAAATTCTTCAATTTGTCAGCTGGCATCTGACACTGGAAGAACTTAAATGTGGTAACAATTGTGGAATGCAAAATATGATTTAGAGGCCTGACAGTGATGATGAATTCCTTTAATCCCAGCACTCAGAAGGCATGTGCAGGCAGATTTCTGTGAGTTTGAGACTAGTGTGCTCTGTAGAGATAGCCCCACTACAACTAAGGCTATAGCACAGACAAACCCAGAAACCCTGTCTCAAAAAAAAATTATCTGTTGTGGGCTTTCTCTTCTTTGAACATTGGTAAGAGATGATTGCATGATATCATTACAGAGATTTTTTCTTTTCTTTTTTTTTAAACCTCTTTAGTCTATGGAGTTTACATGCTATCATTATAGAGATTTTTTTTTTTTTTAGTTTTTTTTTTTTTTTTTTAATCTCTTTAGTCTATGGAGTTATTTCTCACTGGAAAGGCAAATTCTAGAACTGCTTTACTCCCAGCATTTTTAGAATTAATTTTCTGAAACATGCTTTCTCATTGACAATGGTTGCTGATCCGAGTATGTTGCTTTTCAGGGCAATGTATTCTTTCGCTTAAATGCACCTCATTAAATTAGCGACTGTATACCCTCAGAAGGTAGAAGGATTTTTTCTTTTTTGGACCAAGCATCTTAAACACCTAATTTGAGAATATCAATTACTTTTAAGGAGATATTTAATAAACAAGAACTCATTAATCTGTAACACTGCACATTGTTTTAAAATATAAACCACCTCTTCATCACAAATGATCTCAGCTGACAACAAGATAAAAAAGTACTTTGACCCCAGTGTTTTAAAATTGTCAATATGTGTCATGAAGTTGACTGTCCTTTTTTTGTAAAAGGATTTGCATGTGGAGCATGGATGCTGCCTTCAGACCATAATAGAAAATTAGTTTATTGCATGCAGTGCAAGGGGTAATGGGTGGATATCAGTTGCTGTATCCATCATAAAAAATAGCCGTGATTGGTGCCTTGTGATGGTTTGAATGTGATTCCACCTGTAATCTCATAGGGAATGGCAGTAGTAGAGAGGAGGGCTTTGCTGCAGTGACTTTGGCATTTTGAAAAAGAAGACTATCACTGGTCATGGGTTTAGGGTTTTCCTATGCTTTGGATATGGGCAAGTATATAAGATGTCTTACTGAGGCCTGCATATCAAGATGTAGCTAGCAACATATTGTTCTTCAAATCATGCTCCCTTCTATGATTAAATTGGACTCAATTTGTGACACTGTGAGCCAATCCAATTAAGTGTTTTCTTTATAAAATTTGTGGGGGATCTCTTTCTTGGAAGTAGAGTGGGAATAGTTCATTGGAATCATCTTTTAGCAATACATGATCACAGCTCTTTTAACTTTCCACACTCAATAGCTACCAGAGCATGTTTCAGGAAAGTTGAGTTCCTAGGGAAAAAAGGAATTTCTTATTTGCTGTTTTCTGTCAAGGGTGCATGGTGTTTAGTGGGATGACAGGGCAGTTTCCACATGCCGTGGCATTATACATGTGGTCGGAAGCAGAAATTAAATCATTCTTCTGTATTAATTTTTGTGTAGGAACATCAAACGGAAAAACAGAGAGTTTCCTTATGGAATTTAACAATATTGCATTCCACATTCAGATTTGTCTTTATGTGTCACACACAGTTTTATAAACCAGTGGAAATTGTTCATTAGAATCATCTTTCAACAATACATGCTCACAGCTCTTTTACCTTTCCACACTCACTAGCTACCATAGCATGTTTCAGGAAAGTTGAGTTCCTGGGAAAAAGGAAATTCTTATTTGCAGTTTCCTCAAGTGTGCATGGTGTTTAGTGGGTGGACAGGCATTGTACATGTGTTCAGAAGCAGAAATTAAATCATTCTTCTGTATTAATATTTGTGTGGGCATCATGGGGCTTGTTTTCCCTTAAACCACAAAGAGCCGTGAGTTTGCAGAAGCATAGAAAGATATTACCCCCATTTTTAGAGAGAGATCTAAACCATGAGTCATTTCTGTTGGAAAAATATCAGTACCTGGAGGGTCAGAATCAAAAGGAGGAGAAGCCAGCATTCTTCTGAATTTAATTTTGTGGGAGTTGTGAATTCTTTTTGTTTAGGATCAAAACAGTTATCATGATGGGTAGCTGGTTTTAACATTGGTCAAGATCTCAGTTTTCCTGGCTGAGTTTCCTCTAGTGTTTTGATAAAAAGTTGATTGTATATTCCAGCTTTTGTTTTGCCTTTGTCTCTGCATCTACCCTTTTATCCTTTCCCAAATATTGTATACGTTCTTGATCACCATACATTTGTTGTAAATACAAAGGTCACAGTGTGTCAAAGTATGACCTGAAAATTTCCGAGCTTTCCTCTGTGTCCATTGTTATGTCCCTATTTTCATTTTGATTTTGTGAATTGGCATGTTCTGCTTTGTGCTTTTTCATTAGTTTATATAAAGTTTTATCTATCTTGTTGATTTTTATGATATATTGATTTTTTGCATTGTTTCCCTGGTTTCTGTTTTATTGATTTCAGCCCTCAAATTTATTATTTTCTGGTGTCTACCCCTCCAGGATGAGTTTGCTTCTTTTTGTCCTAATGCTTTCATTTGGAGTATTAATTTTCTGTTGTGACTATCCTCTGTTTTTTTCATAGGGGCCCATAGTGCAATGAATTTCTCTGGTACCACTGCTTTCAGGGTATCCCATGAGTTCAGGTATGTTGTGTCCTCATTCTTTTTTAATTTTAGGATGTCCTTAATTTCTTTATTACTTCTTTGACACAGGTATGGTGCAATTGAACATTGTTCAGTTTTCCAAAAGTTTGTAGATATTCTGCAATTTGTGTTGTTTTTCCAATTTTAAAGCATGCTGATCATATAAGATACAGGGGACTATTCCATTTCTTGTATATGTTGAGTTTGTTATGCTACCTAATATTTGGTCGATTTTAGAGAGGGTTTCATGTGGAGCAGAAGAAGTTATATTTTTTTGTGTTTGATTGGAAACGTTCTATAGATGTCTGTTAAACTCAATTGAGACAAAACTTCTGTTAATTCTTTTGTTACTTTGTTAAGTTTGTGACTGGTGGTCCTATCTAGTGGTGACAGTGGTGTGTTGAAGTCTCCCAATATAAGTGAGTGAGGTTTTATGTGAGGTTTGAGTTTTAGTAGTGTTTCTTTTATGTATGTGGTTGCCTTTGTATTTGGATCATAGTTGTTCAGAATTGAGACTTTGTATTGAGGGATTTCTCCTGTGATGGATACAGAATGACTGTTTTCATCTCTTTTGATTAATTTGGTTGTAAGTCTAACTTGTTAGATTTTAGGATAGTCACACCAGCTTGTTTCTTAGGTCCATTTGATTGGAAGATCTTTTCATAGCCTGAGATAATGTCTATCTTTGAAGCTTAGATGTATTTTTTGTATGCAGCAGTGAGATGCATTCTGTCTCCATATTCATTCTGTTAGCCTGTGTCTTTTTACAAGCAAGTTAACACCACTAATCTTGAGTGAGAGTAAGGACCATGGATTGTTAATGCTTGTTTGTTTTAGATTTGTTGTTGGCAGGGGTATTGTGAATTTCTTAGTCCTGCTTTACCCTTGATTTGTGGAGAAGTGGATTATCTGTTGCCTACATCTCTGTGAGCATAGTTAATTTCCTTGAGTTGGAGTTTTCCTTCCAAATTTTTCTGTATGGCTGGATTTGTAGATATGTATTGTGAAAATCAGGCTTTGTAATTAAACATCTTGTTTTCTCCATCTATAGTGATTTAGAGATTTCTTGGGTATAGTAACCTGGGCTGGCATCTGTGTACTCTTTGTACTTGTACAACATCTGTCCAGGACCTCCTCGCCTTGAGGCTTTCCATGTAGTAGTCAGGTGTATTTTTGATTGGTCTGCCTTTATATGTTACCTGGAATTTTTCCTCCACTGCTCTTTATTTGTATGTTAGATGTTTTGATTATTATATGATGAGGAGTCTTTTTTTGGTGTTTGGTATGCTCATTGTACTTTCATGGGCATATCATTCTTCAGATTGGGAAAGTTTTCCACAATGATTTTGTTGAATATGTTTTTGGCACCTTTGAGCTGGGCTTCCTCACCTTTCTTTATGCCTATTATTCTTAGGATTGGCCTTTTCACGGTGTTCCACATTTCCTTGATGTTTTGTGTTAAGGATTTGTTGGATTTATGATTTTCTTTGGTCGATGAATCTATTTCCTCTACTTTATCTTCGGTGCCTGAGATTCTCTCTTCCATCCCTTGAATTCTATTGGTTATTTTTGCATCTGTAGTTTCTGATCATTTGCCCAGTTTTTCTATTTCCAGCATTCTTTAGTTTACATTTTATTTATTGTCTCCATTTCCGTTTTAAAATCTTGATCCATTTCCTTCACTTGTTTAATTGTTTTTTCTGGCTTTCTGTACTTTGTTCAAGAAATTTGTTCCGTTTTTCCATTTTTTGTTTATTTTTATTTCCATTTCATTAAGATATTTTCTCACATCTTTGAGGGCCTCTATCATTTTTTTATGGCAGTAATTTTTAATTTGTTCTTTTCTACTTCATCTGCTTTGTTGATACCGATCTATTTGGTGTAGATTCCATAGATTCTGGTGCTGTTATTCTTGTCGTTCTGTTGTTAGGTGTTTTATTGTATTGCCATCTTCCCATAGCTTCTTCTCCGGTGGTTTTTGGTGGGTCAGAAGTTTGATGTCTGTAGATCTGTATGATCCAAGCTCTCTAGGAGGTCTCTCAAAAGGCAGGGCCCGGCAATGGGGCTATAAGTTCGGATTCCAGGAGAAGACTGGAAATGCAAGTGAAAGATATTGAAGGCTGGGACCCAGGATGTACCTTAAGCTGATAGGCAGATCTAGCCTGGGCTTGACACTCTCCAGACGAGGCCTCTTTGGCAGAGGCCCTACAATTGGGGGTCAAGGATCCACCCTGCAGGAACTCAGAGTGGTCCCATGGAGATAGGCAATTCTCAGGCAGGGACCTGAAAATCCGTTAGAGGACTCTAGCCAAGGCCTGGCAATGGATGACAAATACTGGGCTGATACTCTCGATGGTTCTGCACTGATAGGCAGATCTAGCTGGGACCTATCACTCTCCAGCTGAGGTCTCTTTAGCAGAGGCCCTGCAATGGGGGCCCTTTCACTCATTATTTTAACAATATAAAAATCCTCATTGAGAAGATTAATTTCTCTAAATCCAATTCTTCACATTTGCTTCATATTACATAAAGTAATTCATATTGTAGGAAACTGTTAAGACTTTAAACATGTAAGTACCTGGGTTACAGGAATGAGTGCTCACAATATTGTATATTCACATGTGAAAATATGTTTGGTTAAAGATTTGATTTAATTTTAATTATGTAATGTCAGTGCATGGATTTGTGTTTGCTCACAATCGTTCCCAAGAATGTTGGCCTCTTGAGAGATTCTTGTAGCAGGAACTACATAATTTTGTCAAAACCCTGACATAGGTCCTGGCAATGAACGTTCCATAATTTTTCTCGTCCATATCTCTAACCCTGTCTCTATCCTTTCTCTATCATCTTGATATGAAGTGATAGGGAAGAGCTCATGAAAGAGGAAATCAAAATCATGCAAACAATTTGGGGAAGATTTTAGCCATCATACTTTTCTTTAATTTCAATAATCCAATTTTTTTTTTCTTTTTTTGTGGAGCATGGTTCTTACTAAGTTCTCTACACCCAAGATAGGTGACAAACTGGTCAGCCCTTCTGATGTAATCTGCATCCCAAGAGAGAGAAAGAGAGAGAGAGAGAGACAAAGACAGACAAAGACAAGAGAAAGACAGCATGAGGAGAGAGAGAGGGAGAGGAAAGAGAGATAATGGGAGCAAAAGAGACATCAACCCAAGCTTCTCCACCTTCTGGTTTCATACTCTGTACCAAAGGCACAGCATATAAGACTGGGGATAAAACCTCCCCTATGATTGTTGGCTATGCTTGAAGCTCTGATTGGCTACCGAAGCCTGCGTTACAGGACTAAATAAGCAGAAAAGACACAGAACTTGAGGGCAGGTTTGGATCAGGACTACCAAACATTCTAAAAACTTTGTATAGACAAAGAAGCCATTAGGGTTCCCATGCAACAACCCAGCTCCTCGGTATGCAGATATTGGTTTAAGTATGGCTTCTTCCTTCTTGCCAGGGATGATATGGAGAGGAAGGATTCAGGAGTTGGTGGGATCACTTTTATCAGGAGGTGTGGTTTACAAGATTTCTGTTAGGTGCCATCCTGTAGAACCTCGGCATCTGTTCCTTGAGAGATGGACAAAGCAGGTTGTGTAAACCTTCAGTCTTAACATTAAGCTGCAGTTGGAGAGAGGATGTTTCAAGTCCTGGCAGTATTTGGTAGCATTGTTCCAAGCCCTGCACTCAGGGTGTCAAGGATTCACCTCACTTCAGACTTCACCCTTGAATGGCATGCCATTGTGTCCCCAGAGTAGTGGAAAGGGACAAGGTCTCCTGAGAAAATTGGGAGCATTGGGTGAGGGGAGGGAGAGTCAGGACAAAAAGAATGGGAGAGGAGAAGAAGAGGCATCAAGTAGACTGAGTTTTGGAAACAATAGAGGAGATCAACAAAAGCGATACCATATTAGATGGAGATATAATATGTGGTAAGAGAAATCTGGCACTAGGAAAATTTTCAGAGATCTACAAGGATGACCCAAAATAAGAATATAAGCAATAGTGGAGAGGCTACCTTAAATGCCCTTCCCTATAATTAGATTGATATCTACTTTATAGGACATTCAAGAGCCTTCATCCAGTAGTTGACAGAAACAGAAGCAAACATACTCAGATAAGCACTAAGTGGAACTCCTGGAATCCAGTTGCAGAGAGGGAGGAGTGATAAGTACAGGGGTCAAGTCCAAGTTCGAGATACCCACAGAATCACCTAAGCAAAACAATTTGGAGCTGATGCACCCTAGTCTGATATTTGGGTAAACATAATATGACTGACCTAAAACCCCTGAAAGTGCATCTCATTTAGAAGGCCTGGTAAGTCTTCGGGACCTCTGACAGTGGAATGAGGATGTATCCCTGATGTATGAAAGACTTTAGGAGCCCATTCCCCATGGACATATACTCACTCAGCCTAGACACATGTGGTGGGCCTTGTCCCTGCCCAAAATTACTTTGGGGTTGGTGCAGACATGAGAGGGAGAGGGAGCAAAGATGGATATGTAAAATAATGTTGATTCTATTTTAAAAGAATTCATTAAAAGTTAGAAAAATAAATAAGGTGGGGTCAGTATATTAGCTAACATTTGCTGGTGCCATGTCCCTGAAGAGCCAGAGCTTTGGGTAAGTTTATGGACACTGTCCTGAAGCAGTCACAGACTAACTTTGACTGTGTTATTAACACCATACCCCAGGGACCACTTTCATCTTGGGTGACTATAAAATCCTGAAATTCTTAACACCAATCTCTATGAATCATCACTAAAGGCATCTGCCACCATGACTGGTTTCATGGCTTCAAGTTTACTTACATTAGAATGACAGGATAAATAACATTAAGAATTACACTTAACTGTATACAAAACCTCTTAACTCTGTGAACCTGGCTGTCACTATTAGCAGTAATAGACAG
This sequence comes from Phodopus roborovskii, assembly GCF_943737965.1. NCBI lineage: Eukaryota > Metazoa > Chordata > Mammalia > Rodentia > Cricetidae > Phodopus > Phodopus roborovskii. Next base: position 36,446 of record NW_026126904.1, on the reverse strand, counting down.
AACTCTTCCGAGGCATTTGGTGAGTTTTAACAGACTAAATGATAAGGAAAAATGATATTTCCCATATTTGGAAGACAATGGACTTTGAGGCAGAAAATCTGCATTTGTTGGGTACCTTCTTCTGTTACTGGAGTTAGGACCAGAGCCTGTTGTTTGTCTACACTAACAACCAGGCTCAGTCATTCATCATAAGTGAGCCAAGCTAATGAACTAACTTCTCTGTTGACAAGCCAAACTACAATGCCAGCACTCTGAATTCAAGGGGGACAGATATCTCTCATGTCCTAGGACAGACTAATCTATAATGTTCTATTTAAAACAGGAAGTCACAGTAATACTATACAAAAGTAAAATTAATGAAAATTTAAAGCATATTTATTCAGTTTGAGCACTTATGAAAACAAAAAGAAAACAGTAAATAATCTATACCAAGGGTCTTAATAGACTTAGAATGCAAATATATGCAAAACAAAATAACAAAGCTAAATATGGAATTTTCCCCATCTCTAAAACACTCACTCAGTTCCTATTTCTGCTATAAGGTGGTCATATAAGAAGTCAATGTTTCTTTCATAGAGACATTTTCATTTGAAAGACTCAAGACTTTTTCTACAATGTGACTCCCTGGAAAATGAGAATTTATGAGTCTACAGTTGCCCTGGTCATAGGCTAAAAGTGGACCCCACAAATTTGACTTATGATCTCCACACAAATGTCATGGTCTAAAAAGTGGTAATCAATTTACAGACACATACATACAACAGAATTTGTTGTGTTTCTTTTTTGGTAAAAATTTCTTCGCCATGGTATTTTATCGCATCTTTGCATAATCCACTTTGAAGGCAGTACTTCAATTTGAAGTACCCATGGTAAAATAGTGAGGACATGAAGATGCGTGGAATTTGAAGTTCTAATTACTTATATTCATATCCACAGCACAATAAGCTATGTTGTGGAGTAATGTCATGTGCCACAGGGTTACTGATGGTGCCTGAGTGAGTTACAACATTTTTAAGATGCAGATCAAACAAAATTCTCCAGCACCTGTGGAGCAAAGTGTTGTGGACAGGAATTTGTAGGACTGTAATCGGAAACACCAGCTCAGTACCATGTCCATTTCTGAATCAGTGAGTTTGGACAAGTGGAAGACTATCTATCATTGATGAAAGGAAGACAAATATATATTATGATGTAAGGCAGACAGATTCAATCAATACTGAATGCTCCATTTCATTCATGCACCTGACTTAAGCAGTCAAACAAAGGTGGGGCAGTGGAAGGGGACTTCTATTTATATGTATAAAGGGAAAACAGAATTTGCTTCCCCTAATGCTAAAGGCACTCCATAACTGTACATAATATCTGCTTTCAGGCTCCCAATAGCTGCACTTACTCCCTTTTTCAGGGTTTGTGTAAACCTGTCTAGTCCCAAATCAACTGTTATTTAGATAGGAGACACTCATCATCAAGGCCCCAGAGACATATAGCAGGAAAGATAATGTATTAAAGACAATAGGAGTTATTGGAGCACTTTGAACTCATGACAAGTTGGAATGGATTCCCATATAGGGGTTGAGAAAGATCAAAGTGGCAGAATAAATTCCAGGACTACCAACACCACACAGAAACCTTGTATGCAAATAGATGATGAAATCTATCTTCAACTCCATGGTGGCAGTGCACATGTTTAATCCCAGGAAAAAGGAGGCTGCCTGATTTTTCTGCGGTTGAGGACAGCCAGACCCACAGAATGAGTTTCAGGCCTACACAGATAAACTGTGTTTTGATGACAAAAAGAAAACAAATCACATCCACCTTCTGGTCATAGCCTGCACATATAAAGGGTATTGAAGGAGGAAGCTCTCCCTCTTTGGCTGCTTATCCTAGCTCTTGGTACCAAGTTTATTCCTTTACTACCATTTGAGCCTAGTTGTTTGAAATCCATCCCAATAAATTAAAGGACTGTGGTACTCTTCAGATTCCCATTGGTAGGCAACCATTGGTGGAATATCTATATCACAGCTTGCTAGACATTTTAATAAAAACACTTTCTACATATAGGTGAGATTCTTCCAACGTTCCTTTTAATGTAGAGAACTTTAATTAATGCAGCTGGTTTTTTTTGTGTTTTCTTTTTTATCTGATCACTGAATATGTATTGGCTAGCAATATTGCTCACAAATAAATACTTCCTAGTTCAGTTCATGTCTAAATATTCAATTTTCCATGAAGACTACTCTTATTATTATTATTCCTTTGCCAAGTATTTGCTCTCAGGGATAAAACTCTACATCCATGGATCCATTACCCAGCTTTCTGATAGGAGATATATCTATTATATTTTTTGAGACCTGGTCCCTGCTTTTCTTTCCTCATTGTCTGAAGTTCCTGTGACAACCAGGAAAAGCAACTTTAGTTCACATAAATTCAGTGTCAAACAAATACCAAATATCACATTTTGTATCTCTAAATCTCTGTGTAGTAAATAAATATTCTGAGCTCCTTTCCAACATGTTCACCAAGAATAACTCAAACCACTTAAGGAAGTATAGTTAGTTAGCCACACTTTGTTTAGGAGGAAGAAAGGAAAATGCCTGTGGACTGCAGGAAGATAGCAGGGGTCATGTATAGGACAAGTGCTATAGAAATGCACATTTCTGCTTATGTAGAAAAGTCATTGACTGGGGTAGAAGGCAATCAGAAACCATTGTAATGAGTACTTTGCAACCATTTGGGAGGTATTCCTATCACTCAGGCCTTACTAGCCATTCAGGTCCCTAGGTGACCTACCTGTCAGAAGAAGTGCAGGGCACTTCTGGCCTGGGATTGAAGAGAAACTGGAGCCAGTGGTTTTGTGTACTGTCCTTTAAGGAAGGGCAATTTGGAAAACCACAGCATGGTGAGTAGAAAGTCTGCTGTCCTCAGATGGGTAATTGCAGATGATGACGTATTGGATCCAGTGTGGAGGGTATTCCCTGGTTTTGGGTGGGAAACTCGAGCCAGACTACCTTTCCCCTGAGTTGTCATACAGTCCATAAAATTCCCAGAAGGGAGAGGCAGGCCTCTAAATATCTGTTCTGTGAGCTGTATCAGCTATGAGCCCTGGAAGCAGGGAGGTTTGTATAGAAACATCTGTTTAGTCAACTTCTACATACTTTTGGTGCACCCATTGAAAGCATGGCAACAAACTTCCAGAGGCCTTTTAGTTAAGTACCTTTTAGAAGTTCAGCACTTTGCATTTTAATTTTATGTGTAAGATCCATTTATTGTTAATTTTCTGTAGGTTGTAAAAGGCATCTCTCATGTAAGGGTAGCACTTCACTATTGAGCAGTGATGTACAGGAGTAGAATTTGTAACACAAAGGATTTACAAATGCTTTGGAGATAATATGTCTCACAAAGTAGAATTTAACTGAGGTAGGACTGCCTCTAAAACACACAAATATAAGTGTATGCTGACCAGTCCTGTTTGAATTTTGAATCCTAGATACATATTTGTTCACCATGATTTTCCAGACATTTGACTCCAAACCATTACAAAGAAGCAACTCCTGTTTTAAAACAGCATCTAGTCCCTTACTGATATCAAAAAAACTGTCCCATAACAAGATGCTCACAGAGATTTTAAAGGTCAGCAAGCAACGTTAAGGCCTAGTATGCCATATAGTTGCAGTTTTTCACTCCAGAAAAGCATAGTTCTACCAGATAGGCAATAAGACACTAGATTTTAAAAAGTAAACCAATGATATATGAGTAGCCTGATAAAGCACAGCTTTCATTTAGGTTCTCAGGCAGAGATGAGGAACATTCTTGGGAAAGATAGTAACAGCCTGGGGCTTAGACTTTGGGAGCTTTTCCTAATGGAAATGAACCTTGTCTAAAATCAGGTATTTGCTGGGGAGAGCTGGTAATTGTTTGGAATAAAGCCTTTGTGGACAGGTTGCTTGAGGTCTGTAGCTTTAAACTACATAGAGTTATGTTTCTCAATCCCAAGGCCACTGTGGCCTTAGTCAGCAATAATTATGATATACCCTGTGTTCCCCTTGTGCTGAATTGTTTTACTGGGGTTCTCCTGAGTTTGTCCCATTGAATAAGTTTCTACTGACTATACAGAAGTCTCTCCTTTGCTTCCCTTTCATGCATGGAAAGAGTGTACAAGAGTCTATTCTCCTTAAGAACCTTACTTGGCATTCGGGAAACTTCTCCCCATTCCAGCTTTTTATTTTTTTCTGTTTTCTTTTCTTTCTTTCTTTTTCTTTTCTTTTCTTTTCTTTTTTTTTTTATATTTTCTACCTTCTACATTTCCCAACAACTTCAACTCAGGATCCTAAATGTGAAGCAGGTCCCTCAGTTTCAGGTATCTGATGTCCTTAAGAAACAGTACTGGGAAAGCATTTGCTGTGTAATCCTCCCATCTTCCTTAGGAGCTAGACATGTAGTGTCCAGTCTCTACTGAAATTGTTCAATATCTAAAATGGAGATTGAACTTAAAATACATTTAAGAAGGATAGAATATATGAAATGCAAAATATATCTAGGTTGGCTCCTGTGTATTTTCCAAGATGGATACGTGTTATGTTAGATGTATTTGTTTTTGTAGATCTCCTCTGTCGGTGAAGTGATCTCCATGGGATGTCATATTAATGCTACAACAGATGCATTTTCATCCTGTTAGAAGAATGTTTATAAGGAAAGCTCTTATGTTGATTCAGGTGGCATTAGTTGAAGTCTGTTGCTCTCCAAACAATGAAATCAAACATTTATAGACATTATTTGGGAATTTGGGCATCGTTCTTTCCAAACTACTTCCTACTGGTAAGAGGCGCTGTCATGGGGGATTCTAAGAAGATGCAGAAATCCTGGCTGTAGTCTGTGAGGCTGCCATGTCCAGCTGTTTTGAATGTAGGATCACCTGGTGCTCTGTTTCAGGCAGTCTGGCTTGATCAAACCACAGTAGTCTGGAAAGAATCCACAGCTTTTCATTTTCTGTGGAATCAAAAATAGAAATCCTTTCCCCAGTAACTTGTCCTTCAACTTAAATTTTGGAGTCAAAGCATTTTTTTTTAATTTAATTTATTATTTTTTGTGTCGATCCCAGTTCCCTTTCCATCCCTCCCTCCCTTCCTTCCTTCCTCCTTCCCTTCCATTTACCCTCTCTGCCCTCTCACATGCACTTTAACCACATTCCCCTCCCATCCCTCCACCCCAATTCCATATGTAGGGGAATGCCATCCAGTACGGGTCATGTAGATCTGACAGGTCATGTGAAGTTGGGACTAGGGCTTCTCACCTGTCTTTAGATTTAGGCAGTTATCCCACCATAGAGGATGTGTTAGCAAAGTCCTTTTGTGCACCAGGGATACATCCTGGCTCCACTTTCTGAGGTCCCTTAGACTGCTCAGTCTTCTGGCTGAGACCCATATTCAGGGGGACCTGAGTCAGTCCCATGCTGGCTTCCTAGCTATCAGTCTGGTGGCCTGTTAGCTCCTCCTTGTTTCAGGTAAGCTGTCTCTATGTGTTTCTGCCACCTGGTCTTGTCCACTCCATCTGCATTGGGGTTCAACTTCGACTCAGTGTTTGTGTATGGGTGTTTGATTCTGTTTCCAACAGGCATTAGTTGAGAGCTCCATGGATAAGTTAGTTGTTGATCTCACTCTTTGGAAAGGGCATTTATGGTAGCCTTTCCACAGAAGCTCAAATTGTTAGTTGGCAGCAGTCTTGTAGTTCTGTAGACCATTCTTTTCTTTGTGTTCAAATTTATCTTTAAACCAATATTGGCTCCCTCTTTTATGTTCTCTCTCTCTCTCTCTCTCTCTCTCTCTCTCTCTCTCTCTCTCTCTCTCTCTCTCCTGTCTTCTATTCCTAACCAGGCTCAATCTTCCTGGTTGCACATGTTTTCCTTTCCTCCCACTCATATTCTTCTTCTTTCTACATTTGCTACCACCCCCCCCAATTCCCCAGAGCTCTGGGAGACTTGTCCCTTCGTAGTTCTGTGAGGGATTTTATATGAAACTCTTAGAAAACACCTTGTATCCTAGTTCCTCTGGTGGTGTGAATTATAGCCTGGTGATGCTTTGATCTAAGTCTAAATTCCATATATCAGTGAGTACATACTGTGTTCCTCTTATTGTGATTGGGATACCTCATTCAGGATGGTTTCTTTAAGTGCCATCTACTTGCCTGCGCATTTCAAGATAACATTTTTTTCTGCAGAGGAGTATTCCATTGTGTAGATGTGCCACATCTTCATTATCCATTTTTCAATTGACATGCATCTAGGTTCTTGCTATTACCAATAGTGCTGCTATGAACATAGTTGAACAGATGGCTTTGTTGCATGGATGTGAACCCTTTAGTTATATGCCTAAGAGGGGCATTGCTGGGTCCTGTGGCAAACTAATTCCCATTTTCCTGAGGAACCGCCATGCTGATCTCCAAAATGGCTGTATGAGTTTGCACTCCCACCAGCAGTGGAGGAGTGTTCCCCTTTCTTCACATCCTCTCCAACATGAGTCATCATTGGTGTTTCTAATTTTAGCCATTCTGGCAGGAGTAAGATGGTATCTCAAAGTTGTTTTGATTTGCATTTCCCCGATAGCTAAGGATGTGGAGCATTTTCTTAATTGTCTTTCAGCCTTCTTGATTTCCTCTACTGAGAATTCTTTCTTCAGTTCTGTACCCCATTTTTAATAGGGTTCTTTGGTGTTGTGTTGACGAGTATCTTGAGTTCTTTGTATATTTTGGAGATCAGACCTTTGTCAGATGTAGGATTGATGAAAATCTGTTCCCAGTCCTTGGGCTACCATTTGGTCTTTTCCACTGTGTCCTTTGCCTTACAGAAGCTTCTAAGTTTGAAGAGGTCCCATTTATTAGTTGTTTCTCCCAGTGTCTCTGCCCCTGGAGTTATATTCAGGAAGCGGTCTCCTATATCAATTTGTTCAAGGGTACCTCCTACTTTCTCTTCTAAGAGGTTCAATGTGGCTGGATTGATGTTGAGGTCTTTGATCCATTTGGACTTGAGTTTTGTGCATGGCGACAGACATGGGTCTATCTGCAGTCTTCTATATACCCTCATCCAATTGTGGTAGCACCATTTGTTGAAGATGCTGTCTTCATCCCATTGTATAATTTTAGCTGTTTTGTCGAAAATCTGGTGTTCATAGGTATGTGGGTTAATATCATGATTTACAATTCGATTCCATTGGTCGACCTTTCTATTTTTAGGCCAATAACATGCTGTTTTCAGAACTATAGCTCTGTAGTAGAGCTTAAAGTCAGGAATGGTGATGCCTCATGACATTCCTTTATTGTAAAGGGTTGTTTTGGCTATCCTGGGTTTTTTGTTTTTCCATATTATGTTGATTATTATCCTTTCAAGGTCGGGTGAAGAATTGTGGGTGGATTCTTAATGGTGATCCCACGAATCTGTTGATTGCTTTTGGCAACATTGCCATTTTTACTATGTTTATCCTATCTATCCAAGAGCATGGTACTCTTTCCATTTTCTGGTATCTTCTTTAATTTCTTCTTTAGAGCCACAAAGTTCCTGTTATACAGGTCTTTTTTACTTGTTTGGTAAGTGTTAAACCAAGAAACTTTATGCTGCTTATGGCTATTTTAAATGGTGAGGTTTCTCTGATTTTTCTCTTTGTTGTCTGAAAATATATTGATTTTTTTTTTTTTTTTGAGTTTATCTTTATTATGCTAGTTTGCTGAAGGTGTTTATCAGCTGTAGGAGTTCATGGTAGAGTTTATTGGGTCGCTTATGTAAACTATCATGTCATCTGCAAATAGAGGCAGTTTGATTCCTTCCTTTCCAATTTGGATCCCATTGATATTCTGTTGTTATCTTATAGCATTAGCTAAAACTTCTAGTTTGAAATTGAAGTCATATGGAGAGAGAGGGCTGCCTTGACTTGTTCCTGATTTTAGAGGAATTGGCTTAAGTTTCTCTCCATTCAGTTTGATGTTGGCAGTTGGTTTGCTGTATATTGCTCTTATTATGTTTAAGTATGTTCCTGTTATCCCTGACCTCTCCAAGACCTTTATCATGAAAGGTTGTTGAATCTTGTCGAAGGCTTTTTCAGCATCTAGGGAGATATTGATATGGTTTTTTCTTTTTCTGTTTGTTTATATGGTGGATCATGTTGATAGATTTTTGTATGTTGAACCATCCTTGCATTCCAGGGATGAAGCCTACTTGATCATGGTGGATGATTTCTCAGATGTATTCTTGAATTTGGTTTGCCAGAATTTTATTGAGTATTTTTGCATTGCTGTTCATCAGTGTTATTGGTCTTTAGTTATCTTTCTTAGTTGTGTCTTTTTGAGGCTTGGGTACCAAGGTTATTGTGGCCACATAAAAAGAGTTTTGCAATGAACCTTCTGTTTCTATTTTGTGGAACAGTTTGAGGAGTAGTGGTATTAGTTCTTCCTTGAATGTCTGGTAGAATTCTGCACTGAATCCATCTGGCCCTGGACTTTTTTTTTTTTTGTTGAAAGGCTTTTGATGACTGCTTCTATTTCATTTTGGGTTATAGGTCTATTTAAGTTGTTTGTCTGTTCTTGATTTAATTTTGGTAAGTGATAGTTATCCAGAAACTTGTCCATTTCCTTTGAATTTTCAATTTTTGTGGAATACAGGTTTTTGAAGTATGACCTGAAAAACTGTTTCTCTGTGTCTGTTGTTATGTTCCCCATTTCATTTCTGATTTTGTTAATTTGCATGTTCTGTCTCTGCTTTTTCGTTAGTTTGGATAAAGGTTTGTCTATCTTGTTGATTTTCTCAAAAAACCAACTCTTTGTTGCATTGATTTTTTGTATTGTTTTCCTGGTTTCTATTTTGTTGATTTCAGCCCTCAAGTTGATTATTTCCTGGCGTCTACTCCTGCATGGTGAATTCGCTTCTCTCTGTTCTAAGGTTTTCAGTGGGCTGTTAATTCTCTTATGTGACTATCCTCTGTTTTCTTCATATAGGCACTTAGTGCAATGAACTTCCCTCATAGCACTGCATTCAAGGTGTCCCATAAGTTCGGGTATGTTGTGTCTTCATTCTCATTGAATATTAGAAAGTCCTTAATTTCTTTCTTTATTTCTTCTTTTACCCAGGAGTGGTGCAATTGCACATTGTTCAGTTTCCATGAGTTTGCAGGTTTTCTGCTATTTGTGTTGTTGAATTCCAATTTTAAAGCATGGTGGTCCAATAAGATACAGGGTATTCCTATTCTCTTGTATCTGTTGAGGATTGTTATGACACCTAGTATGTGGTCGATTTTAGAGAAGGTTCCATATGGAGCAGAGAAGAAGGTATATTCTTTTGTGTTTGGATGGAATGTTCTATAGATGTCTGTTAACCCCAGTTGAGCCATATATTATGTTAGTTCTTTTGTTTCTTTGTTGAGTTTATGATTTGTGGTCCTGTCTAGTGTTGAGAGTGGTGTATTGAAGTCTGGCACTATAAGTGTGTGAGGTTTTATATGAGCTTTGAATTTTAGTAGTGTTTCTTTTACATATGTGGGTGACTTTTTATTAGGGGCATAGATGTTCAGAACTGAGACGTTGTGTTGATGGATTTCTCCTGTGATCAATACCAAACTCCAGTGATTTTCAAGGAAGTAATAATTAGATAATTAAATAATGCCACATGATTATCTCCAAGGTAGGAATTGCCAGACTCCAGTCATGAAGGACAACACCCTCTTCGATTTAAACAATTAATATATAATTAAAATAAATGAATAATGACATGGTGGTACATACTTAAGTCCCACATGGAGAAGTCAGACTGATCTCTTCCTGGAATAATGATTTATTTAAAAAATTAAATTGATAATTAATTAGTTGGCATTTTATATTAACTCTGACAAGATTGCAACAAAGTCGTAAATCTATGGCTGATGCAATGATCTATTAAATAGCTAATCAGGTACTGTGATGATGTTACATCATTAACTCCCAAAATCTGAATCCAAATGGACTTATGGTCCATAACATCATCCTTATTTTAAATATGTCTTAAAGGATGAATTGTTATTTAATTTCATAATTTTACAGTTAAATAAGTAAGTGTAGTATTAGATGATGTGATGGTATGGCATGATTGACTCCTAAAAGGAGACTCAAAACTCCAGTGATCACTGAATAAATAAGGATATATTTTCATAATTCAGTGAATAATAATTAAGAAGTTGATGATGTTTTATACCTGACTCCTACAAGATTGCTCAAAACTGTAGAAATCATTGAGTTTTTAATCATATATTTGAACCAAAAAATGAATGATTAATGAGATAATTTCTCATAATTCACCCATAGAGAGATAACAAAATGATATCAATATTAATTTAAATAAATAAATAAAGAAATCACAAGAAACAATTAACACCATCAAGTTGGATCCAGACTCCACTCTTCCTGGAGTAGAAAAAGACAGATTTGAGTAATGAAATAATCAGATAGATAGATCTTCTGTCACAGTTGAATGAAACACGGTGGCACCAAATTTCATGTTTCACAGATTTTATAATGAAATAATTTAATAGTTACATCTTTAAATATATAAAAGTGGGTGAACTCTTTTGTATCATCAATTCATGGGCAGACATGGCAGACCATAATAAATTATGCTGTCATCACGGTTTTTTAAAATTCCATAAGTTAAAAAATCAGATAAGCATACTGTCTTGCCTGATTAACATCATCACCAGCAGTTTAATCTCTGTTGTGGTGCAGCGGGACCTGTGCTGATATGCCCCACACCTGGCATGGCAGTAGTAACTAAATCAGCTTGCTGTCCCATGACAAGATGTCTGCAGCAGGGGCATGTCCAACGAGCTGAGAGAGAGCATTTCTTCGTGTTCTGCATTATCATTCTTGGCGAGTTCTCACTGATGGTGCCGACCTCCTTGTGCCACTACTTTAACTACAAATCATAGATCACAGCCAATGTGAAGATGTGGAGGAAGAGCAGGGAGTCAAACACCCAGACCACCATGCCTGCCTTGTTGAAGTCCTTATACTTCTTGGAAGTCACCCTGGAATCTTCTGGACTCAATCATCAAGGATCCCTATTATTCTGGGTGATGCATAGGTCAGAGCAACTGCTGTGTCCATATCTGCAAACTTCTAAGCCTTGTCCCAGACAGAGTTGCACCTAATCGGGATCGATAGTATCATTGTCTGTCGTTTAAAATCATTTAAATAATTAAATAAGTCAGTAATAGATACCTGTCACAATAAAGAGGCTATTTAGCATATAACTTACAGTGAAGCATGGCCAGACTCCAGTCATGAAAGATGTCATCATCATCAATTTAAACAATTAATCACAAAATGTTATGATATTGCACATTATCTCCCACAAGAGGGAGCTTTACAGGTCTCTTCTCATTGAATGGAGGATTATTGGTTTACATAATTATACAAAATATTTACCTTAGCTTGGGTATTATTATGAATTGTCAATTTCAATAATTTATGTAATTAGATGATGTGTTGTACTTGGCCTTAATTTGTGCACTAAATTCCAGGTGTCATGAATGATATCATCATTGTTTTCTATAACTAAATAATCAAATAATGATTTGATGTAACATCATCCACTTCCATAGGTGGCTCATGTCCTCACTTTTAAATTCTGATTTTATTAATTGTTGTTGTCCTGTCTGTTCCTTAGTTTTGATAATGTTTTGTCTGTATGGTTCATTTTCTCACAAAAATCAAATATATTTTTCTCATTCAATAATTTTTACTTTATTTCTAGTTTGTTAATTTGAACCATGATTCAATAGTATCTTCCTATGTCTATTCCTCTTGGGGTACATTTCCTGATCCATGTGTTTGGGACATCAATATTAAGAATTAACATGTCTCCATATTTGTGTTTTCCTTTGAATATAATTGTTCTTCCCAATTTTTTTAATTAATTTTTGTTTGAACCCAATATTGGTAGATACGTGAAAAACACTCAAGAAGCTTTCTTGTAAAGAGTAGTAAATACATTTTAGAACTAAATGCACAAGAAATGTAATCAGCAGAGATGGGGAGGGTCAAATGGGAGAGTTGTGGGGAAGAAGACAAATAAGGAAATCACATAATCACAAGTATATAAAGATTCCACGATGGAAACCAATATTCTGTATTTAAAGCTAAAACTAAAATTTAAAATTAATTGTTATTGAGGGTATATCATTGGGAGTAGCACTTTATACTAAATTAAACAAGCTGAATTAAGTTTTACTGTCCCAAGTAGCTAGTACCAGCTCCCTCAGTGTTTCCTTTTTAAAATCTCCTATGATAGCACATGTTTACAGGCATGTGCTTGATCCCTAAAAAAATACACATGTAATTAAAACTACACAAGAAAATATCACCCAATTAAAATTTAAATTAGGAGCATTAGAGCTAGATCAGAGGCAAAATGTATTTACTGCTATTGTCAAATACATGTGTTTACTTCCAAGTATCAAAAAGAGTGGCTTATAAACCCCAATATAACTCCAGCTGCATGTAATCCAGTGCACTTTCATGGCTGCTGCAACAGTCACATGCATTGTGTGCAAAATTCACATAAGGAAAGCAAATATTTGTATTAAAAATTATTAAATATTTTTAACAAAGTATCAAGATACAATAAGGCAAGGTTTAGAAAAGGGTAATGGGGATAAGAATTATTTTCAAGTGCCAGTCTAGAGGACCTGAGTTAAATGTCTGAGATTTATATGGTGGAAAGAATAGGCTCCAAAAGTTGTCTTCTGGTCTACAAATAAACACACAAACAAATATACAAACACACTCACACACACACAAAACACAGCCTCTGAGGGTGTGAATACACCCAACAAGCTGAAAAAACCTTGAGTGTTGTTTATTAAAGTTTAATAACACTGTGCACCACAAATACTCCTTGTTGGAGAAAAAGAAATCACCAGTCAGAAAAGAGAAAAGCCCATCCCCAAATTGTTGTACATGAAAGACATATTGCAAACAAGTTTTCCCCTGGGAAAAATTGTAAAAGAATTCCCTTAGGGCAAGGCTTGAAGTGTAGGAAGACAATTAGGTCACATGGGGTATTTTTATCATTTTGAGGTATAAATGAAAACGTATTTGCTGCAGGGTTCTTTTGTTTGCTTTTCCAGACTTGGGTTATCTGTGAATCCCAGGCTGTCCTGGAAATCATAACTAGCCTCAAATAGAAAGATTTCCCTCTGCCTCCTGGTTGCTGGAATGAAAAGGCCTGTGTCACTCCACATACAGCTAGTGTCCTTTGTAACTTTTTATGATTTCAATGTTTTGTAATTAACAAAGGAAATAAAATAATAACTGTATTATTGGGTTCTACCTCCCGAGGGGTTGTGGGCAACTTGGCCCTCTTCCTGCTCCCAAACACTCTTCTTCCTGCCCTGGTGGTTTCTCCTCAGCACCTGACTATCATCCCACACAAGTCCTCTCCAGGGCCTGTGTTTTCTTCTTAGGGAACTTTTTCAGGTCACATGGCACTCTAATGCTCAGGTTCCTTCCATGCACTGGAGTCGATCTTCTCTGCTTGCCACAGGTGACCTTCCCTTCCCTCCTGGATATGTCATTCAGAGATGACCACTTTACACTGACATCTCAAAGGTTCTCAAAGTTTGGATGGCTAATCCATGCATTCATTAAGTGACTGCATAAAGTTCATGCATGCAAAGTCCACGAGGACCTGGGCCAATGAAACCCCCATAACTCCAGTTTCAATGGCCCCAACGGCAGAGCCTGGTTCTAAACTGCTCCCTTCCTCTTTATAATCAAGCACCTTCTGCCAGTTTTCTCTCTCTTTCTATTTCTGCACCCAATTGTTTAACAATTATTCCTTCCTTCACTCTGCATCCCAATAAACTCCTGGAGGTTGGTTGAGTTTTTGGATCCAGTTTCTTTCATAAAACTTCAGCAAAGTATGAAAAGAACAATTAAAAATAATAATAATCTGCAGAATTACTGTAAGTAGTGACTTTGTTGGGCTAGCATAATAGTTTAGGTTAAGAGGACCCCTTCCTATTCCAGAGGACTGGATTTCTACTTGTAGTCCCCAACCCATGTGTCTCTAAAACATCTGTAAAACATCTGTAAATGCAGTATATGGTTTCTCCTGATCTCCATGGGTACTTGCATATGTATTTACATATGTATACATAATTTAAAGTATTAAACACACAAACACACACACACACACACACATGTTTTCTCTTTGTAGCCCTTGCTGTTCTTAAACTCAGAGATCCAACCCCTCTGTATCAGTAGTGCTTCATTTAAATTCTTGAACGACTACTTATTAGATGAATTTTTGTTTTGTGTTGTTATTGTTTTTCGACACAGGGTTTCCTTTTAGCTTTGTAAACTGTTCAAAAATTTTGTCTATAGATCAGGCTTCCCTCAAACTAACAAAGATCCAATGGCCTCTGTCTCCCAAGTTCTGGGATTGAATGCAAGTGCTAGCAATGCCTGGCTACTAAATTCTTTTTTATGTTCATTCATTTTCCTGTTGATTAAAAAGAAATCCACAAATTAAGTAACTTTAGTAAAGTTCCAGAGCACATTGGTTAAGCAGCTTTGTCTAGACTGTAGGTCACTGCCACACTTCTCTGTGATGTTTTGTTTAAAAATGTGGCCATTCATGGATTCTCGTAGCTCAAGCTCAAACTGCCTGTAACTGCAAACTCAGATGGCTAATAACGGAAGACAGCCAGAATTTGAGGCAAGTCTAAGCAAAATAGAAAGACTCTTAAAAAAAAAAAAAACGTAAAAAAAAAACATGACGAGATTGAGAAACTAAGTGAAACACACTTGTCCCCCAGCACTTAGGAAAGTAGAGGCTGGATTATCAGGACTGCAAGTTCCTCTTTTCTGAAAGAGAGAGCAAGATGAGTGTTCACTATAAGAAATCTTGTTTATGGAAGGAAAACATACAGACAGGCACAAATATTACAAAAAAAACATCATCAACAACAACAAAAGAACAAAGCATAACCTTATCATTTTGATACCTATATTTAGTCACTATAGCTTAGCAAGCTGTAACTTACATACTTTGAAAACATAAAAAATATTTCAAATCAGAGAGTATTTTCTGACTGAAAAAATAAAGCTGCAATGTCATCTTTAAACAATAACAAAAGCATATGTAACATATATACACACTCAAATATAGAGACATCCTCTAAAACATTGAATAAAAAAATGAAACCCTAACCCTGACATGTATATGACAAGTGGCACCCTTTGCCTACAAGTTCAGTTTACAACTGGGTAGTGGGGTACCTCTAACCATGATCCAGCAATCCCAGGTTCCACAGAGACTAAGACATTTCAGTAGGCTAATTTATACCAGGAGTTCCAGCCCAGCCATGGCATCAACACAAGAAGTAAAAGAAAATTTAAAATTCAGGTCAGCACTTGGGATATCAGTCAGGAAAAGAGTTGAATCCCCACATCCTCCCTCTACTAACAATTGACTTTTGACAAAGACAGATATAATGGAGAAATATGTTGACCCACTTTACAGCTGAACCACCATTATGTAAATTCAGTGATGTCTACTCAGTTATCTTTGGGTACTGGTAGGGTGGATATCTCATGACAATGTCCTCTTGCTTCAATATTAAGATAAACCTAAATGTTGTTCCTGCATGGAAGGCTATTGCAGATTCCATGGAAAGAGCAGGTGACCAAGGTGTGGTATAAACATGCCAGGCAGCCAGAACTTGAGTGAGAAGTTTTATTACAAAAGGGGAAAGACAGGGAATTGAAAAAAAAAAAATATATAAAGAGAAACAGGTACACAGAGAGGTGACAGGAGAGAATAGTGAGAAAGGAGCAGAAAGAGAAGAGAGGAGAGAGAGCAGAAATAGCAGCAAGAGAACACAGAGCCTGAAGAGAAGAGGGAGGGAGTGTAAGTGGGCAAGGTCTGCTTTTTAAATGGGACTTCTGCTCCTGTGTGCACACTAGTATTTAAGTAACTCTAGGCAGAGCAGAGAAAATTCTTCAGTGCATTCTCCCATGTAACAGAGTCAGGGTACCATAATGCCTGAGTCTTATAGGTTGATTAGAGGCTAACAAGCTGTTGCATCTAGAAAACAAACCTAGCCAATGATTTTTCCAATAAGTAATGACACCAAGTCAAACACCAGAGTGGCTGCAAAGTAGGTATGAACTTAATTCCTAAACTGCCAGCAGCAACTGCTGTGTCATGAGCTCATTCCATCTTCTGGGTCTCCTTGTGCTAACTGTGAGAGAGATGCAAGCTGAAACCAATCATCTGACTCAGCAGCTCATTCCTACATTAAGGAGGACAGAGACAAAGAGCTTAATAGAAGTGTCTGGGGAGTATATTCCAGAGAGTAGTGGTGGAAAGGAATTGGAGGCAGGTAGGCACCTCCAAAGGTGTAAACTTTTTAGAGAAGGAGAGATTGAGTGACTAATTGAAAGAAGTGAGAAAATCAATTGGAAAGTACAACACAATGGAAACACTCTCTCATATCCGGAGGGCTGGACTATTTGATTGGAGTGAAATGTGTGGTCAAAGAATCCAGGGAGCAACAAGAATTCTGTATTGGTTCTGCCGTGTGGGCAGGAGCATAAGAGCAAAGACCCCTGTGAACTTAAAAATCCTGGTGAGTGGAAAGGAAAACTGAAACCCAGAGTTTCTGATGCAATGCTTCAATAATACTGAAATAATGAATCCATACTTAATCAGAGCATAACTGTCCTGGGTTTCCCTGGAGAATAGAAAACAAGGGATCAGGTGGTGGATCTAAAAGTGGATGCCTTTGCATCTGCTCCACATCTCGGTTGAGCCTCTAATGGCAGCTTTTTAAGGGGCAGAGTCTGAACTGAGGTGAGTTCAGATGAGGGTTTGAATTAGGTACACTGAGGTTGGGGATCAGAATGGTGCTACCTGCAACTCACTGTTATGGCTGAAACTTCACTCAACCCTCCTTATCTCCCTACTCAAGGAACAGATGCCTAAGGTCTCCAGACTTGCAGCTAAGAGAAAACTTCTCAACACACATCTCCTGCTGAGTCCACCAACACCTGAAAACTCCACCCCACATTGTCCCTTGCCAGCAAAAAGAAGCCGGGCACAGACCAATGACCCCACACTCAGGGTCTCAGGGTAATTTAGGTGGAAGCCCTGTGGGCTTCTATGTGTATACAAATGGTGGGATTATTTGGTTGCCCTGTTATAAATCCCACTCTCAAGCAGCTGTGTATATTCTGCTTGCCTGGTCCTATCACTTAGGCTATAAGAACCAATCAGAACCTCTAGTGGACCGGTCATTTAGAGGGAGGGTGTTCTTGTGAATCCAGGCTTTCTGCTCAGATCATCTCATGAAGTTATTTCTTATGTAGTGCCTTTGGTTCTGTGTATATGAACAGAAGATGGAGAACCCTGGGGTGGACCTCTCTCTTCACAATCTGTCTGTAACTCTCTCACTCCTCCTCCATCTATTTCTCACTCCCTTTCCATCTTTCTGTCTCTCACGTCTCTCTCCCATGTAGCAGATCAAATCAGAACGGCAGGGAATGCATCCTTCTAAGCTGGAACTCCTCCGTAGTTATTTATTATCATCTGTTTAAGTTGTTCCCCAATAATAACTCATTTATCATTTTTCTTGGGGCTAGTGAACTTACTAATGGACCATATCCACATGAATAAATTTTATTTATTAAGATTAAAGTCAAGTATGATGTCTAACATGTTCACAAAATTGTTTACATGATGTGGGTTTCCTCTTCCATGAATTCTTCTCTATTACCTGTTTTCAAGATGACAAAACAGGATTTAAAATATGTACATGTTTAGAAATGTGGATGAACAAATTTATGGCAAGTTCATTGCCATGACCTATGTCAGTTTTCTGAGAACATACTGTAGTTCCTCCTACAGGAATACTCAAGGATGTAATCTTCTTGTGAGAAACCATGAACAATCACAAACTCACACACTGAAATCATATAATTAAAATTAAATCAAAACTCTAAACAGATTTCCATATTTGAATATTTTCTCTAAATGAGTACTCAATCCTGTAACCATTGTGTTGAGGGTTCTAAAGTCTTCAAAGTTTCCCTGCAACATGAATTGCTTCATGTAAAAGAAAGTAAGCATGAAGGATTGGGCTTAGAGATATCAATCCATCTGAATGAGGTTTTTATGTAAATAAAGACAAGGGTTACCATGAAACATGGTTCCCTTACCAGTAAAATTCAGGACTTTTTTCCACATGAGTTTGCAAGTGAGAACAAAACAGAGACATTGTAGTGATTGAACTGATTGTTCACAATTGTCAAATATTTTTCTCTCCAGCAAACTATGTAACTCGATGTGTGTTGAATGAAGATCATACCACATCCTTTCTAGGAAGATTCCTTTCTATAAGGGCTTTCCTAGGCTCACAAAAAATTATTGGTATAAGCAAAGTGCACAGCATCACTACAATGGTTACGTTATAGGGGTTCTATGCACTATGATTTTTTTTTTTGTGATTATAAAGACTAATGATACACAGAGAGGCTTTACCACATGGGATACATTCAGTATCTTTCAAGTATACATTCTTTTATGACTTAAGAGAATGCTGGGATGTGCAAAGGCTGTATCATATTCATGGTATCCATAAGGTTTCTCTCCAGTATGTGTTCTTATATGACTTTTAAGCATATCATATGTTGTGAAAGCTTTACTATATTGAATACATTCTTAGGGTATCTCTCCAGTATGTGTTCATTTATGACGTACCAGATGGCTGTGTTGTGAAAAAGCTTTACCACATTGAATACATCCATAAGGTTTCTCTCCAGTATGTGTTCTATGATGAGACTGAGATTACTGGCACATGAAAACGCTCTACCACATTGATTACATATATAGGGTTTCTCTCCAGTATGTGTTCTTAAATGTCTTTTAAGATGACCATTACTTGCAAATGACAACATTGATTACATCTTGTGATTTATGATGAGAGTGGAGAGTGCCATCACATCCATAGGGTTTCTCTCCAGTATGTGTTCTATGATGAGACTGGATTGATTACTACATCCATAGGGTTTCTAGACAAGATTACTGGCATCTACTCTATTGCATTGATTACATATATAGGGTTTCTCTCCAGTATGTGTTCTTATATGTCTTTTAAGATGACCATTACTTGCAAATGCTTTACTACACTGATTACATCCATAGGGTTTCTCTCCAGTATGTGTTTTATGATGAGAGTGGAGAGTGCCGTCATGTGACAATGCCCTACCACATTGATTACATACATAGGGTTTTTCTCCGGTATGTGTTCTTATATGTCTTTTAAGATGACCATTACTTGCAAATGCTTTACCACATTGATTACATTCATAGGGTTTCTCTCCAGTATGTGTTCTATGATGAGACTGGAGATTACTGGCATGTGAAAACGCTCTACCACATTGATTACACACATAGGGTTTCTCTCCAGTATGTGTTCTTATATGTCTTTTAAGATGACCATTACTTGCAAATGCTTTACCACATTGAATACATTCATAGAGTTTCTCTCCAGTATGTGTTCTATGATGAGATTGTAGCTTACTGACTTGTGAAAATGCCCTACCATATTGGTTACAGACATAGGTTTTCTCTCCAATATGTGTTCTTTTATAACATACCCCATGACTGTATTGTGAAAAACATTTACCACATTGATTATAGTCTTGTGTTTTCCCTCCAGTATGTGTTCTAATATGTCTTTTAAGCATAGTATGTCTTACAAACATTTTACCACATTGACTATATTCATAGATGTTTTTTATCATGTGTGCTCTTTCACTGAGAAGAAAATGGTGACATGCAAAGACATCACCATACTGTAGACTTCTATATGGTTTCTCTCCAGTATGAATTTTTCAAGCCATTGAAGATGCCTGTAACCCACAAAGTTTTTCACACATTCATTGTGTATATTCACAGGATTCGCTCCCTTATGGCTTCTTTCATTTCTGCAAAGGTAATTAGCATATGTAAAACTTTACCACATGCATGATACTAAAGAAAGTTATACATGTATAAAATAAAGTTATAATTTGGCCTAATTGTAAACAATAATCAGATCTTGAGTTTTACATTCATAATGCTTCTCTCATGTGGTATTGTTTTGTTTTCATTGAAGATACCTGTGATTCAGAGTAAGAGCCTTTCTTTCATGGCCTTCAATTATGGCATCTATTTACATAAAATCTCCCACATAATTTAAAAAACTGAAAGAACTCAGAGCTTTGCCATATTTATTCCATTTATCAGTTTTTCCTTCATATAAATCATACTACATTGGCTAAATGTACCAGTACAAATGGAAGCATTCAGACATTCCAATGGTCATATGGATTTACTACAATGTAAGTTGATGGTATCTTTCAGATGACTTAGGAATACTGATAAATTTGAAAGTTGTTTCACATTCAACAAATATCCTCAAAGTGGGGACTACTAAATACCTTTCATTTCTTCTCACTGTCATAAGAGAGAGAGGTACATTGCTTCTTTCCACATTCTAAATTCACATGGCTTGTATTTAGAGTAACCTAAATTCTTTTTTTCCCTACATTTTCTAATACAGAATATCTCTGTGTAAACCCGGCTATTGTGGCACTCACTTTGTAGACCGGGGTGATCACAAACTTAAGGGATCCACCTTGCTCTTGATCATGAATGCTGGAATTAAAGGTATGGGCCACAACTACCTGACTCTACATATGATATGCTTATGATATGCTTAAGAAAACAAATAAAAGGCTTCCATATAGTATTCCCCGTTTGACTTTCTTTAAGTCAACTTTAAGGTTTCTACATAACAACCTTCTTGACACTCATAAAATGACCCTTCCAATATCCATAGCAAAGTCACAAATAGATAAGTAATGCCTTCTTAACTATAGACTTTTTTTGTTAGAAGGTCTTGGACATATACTTATCACTTATGCAACATGTATACTGTTTAAAATATTTAAAATATCTGAATAGTATGAAAATAAACAGATTGGCATATCTACAGAATAGATATCTGGGTGCTATAATTCAAAGGGTGGTATCTGTTCAGACATAGTTTCCCTTTCATTTTACACCAATGCCTTGCAAACACAGACAAGCTACCTTTCACTGAGGTACAGGGTTTGTGAGAAAATGACAATCATCACTGTACTTTAAGCTACACTTATTTTCACTGTTGCTCTTCTTAATCTTTTTAATTTTTAAGTGTGACTCTTCAATAAAATTTCCAGGATATATTAAAATATCTTCAGAGTCAAATTTGCATAAATTTGCACATGAAAATTTACCTTCTCTGTCTTCTATCAGTTTGACAATGATCCTTCGTATTATGGTTATCCCAAATGTAGCCTGAAATAACAGAAAATATATGATGTATTCTTGCAAATTGTACAAAATTTAAGTAATAACTTCAATTAACCTTAGAACCATGCCTCACTCACCCAATTTTCCTTTTTCTTAATCAAAATTACAGAGCAGTATCAACAATCAAGAAATATTTGGTCCCTTATTTTAAAATATGAAGGAAAATTCAGTCTTACCTGTAGCAGTGAGGTTCCTGTAGGTGACCAGCATCACATTTGTGTAGAGACACTTCTGAGAAGGATTTAGCAAAGCCCACTCTTCCTCATTGAAGTGGATGTGCACATCGTCATAGGTCACTGCATCCTAAAATAACACATACATGTGTGACAAAGAAGTATAAGACTCACATTGTAAATGTAAACTTCTTTGACAATATAGTCATATAATCCTTGGTGCTTCTCTCACTTATTTTATACATGTACATTATAATGCATTAACCTAGGCACATTAGAAGTAAACTGAATAAGAGGACTGCATGCACCATTTCTTTGGCCGTTTAAGTAGCATATACCCTGAGAAAGAAATCCCAATAAACAGACATAAAGGGAGAGGCAAGCTACCAGAACAACACTACTGAGAACACATCAGAAATAAATTGTACGATAGGGAGAGTCTATCATAGAAATAAACCAGGTCCTAGAACCAACGTCTGTCTTTGTTAGGTTTTCATTGCTGTGTAAAGACACAGCAGGGGTCAGGGCAACACTTACAAGGAAAATATTTAATTGAAGTGTCACACTTAAAATTTTAGAGGTTCTCTTATGACAGGGGACATGTCAGCATGGAGGCTGCTGCAGTCCTCGAGGTTAGAGTCCTTACAGCATGACTCAGAGGCAACAGGGCATTGTCTGACACACTGTGCATCATTCTGAGAATAAGAAACATAAATGCCTGACCCTACAGTGATGTGTTTCCTCTAACAGGGTAAAGCCCTTTCCAAAATAGCCACACCACATCTACTATAACTAGTGGGAAGTATGGACTGACAGCTGGGGCACCTTCAAGGCAATAAACTGGACCCTTTGAATGTGGTTGACACTTAGGTGACTGTTAGAGGCCCCTGGCAGTGAAACCAGGACCCATCCCAGTTGCTTGAACAGTGTTTTTTTGGAGCCCACCCCATAGTGGGTTATCTTTCTCAGTCAAGATAAAAATAGAGGCTTGGTCCTTCCAAAGCTTTGTATGCCAGACTTTGTTGACTCCAGAATGAGGACCTTACCCTCTCTGACTACTCAAAGTTGAAGGGGAAGGGAGAGTGGTTGGAGAAGAAGACTGGGAAGGAGGGATTGGTATGTGAAATGAAAACAAATTAAAAAAAATTAAAATAGAAACAAATTTTATGAGAATCATCCACAAAAAGAGGCTGGTTTTGCTCTCATTGTTGCTTTGTAAGGATGGAAAAACTTAGCCTAATATTTCCCTAGACTCTGCCCGTAGTAGTGAGAAGGCAAAATGTCATTCTTGATCATTTACAACAAGGTGGTTTACCAACAGCATCTGTGACTGAATGAGAACAGGAAATGGACCTCGTCACACTACCCAGAAGCCCTAGTGAAAGCAGATTTCCTGGGCTAACTGCAGGCTTGGATAGTTCAAATTGATTGGTCTGCACTGGATGCTATGAGATGATTGGTTTGTGATGTGTGGGCTTTGTTGTAACCCTATAAAAGCTGTATGAACACTGTACCCAGGATTCCTACTCCTCTACCACACATGGAGTATGGCTGTGGACCCCAGTGCACTGGAATATAAAAGACCTCATGCTTTTTCATCAAGACCACTTCTTATGAGTGATTTGGGGGGACACCTTTCCTGAGTTGGGGTGTGAGGGTCCACTCCCTCAGCAAGTCTTTCAGTTTCAGTAACAAGGATTTTGAAAACAAATTCCTTCCCAGTTTTTATGTATTCAGAATGTGTGTGAAAGATGTTTCCCATGTGTAATTATTACATACCATAGTAGAGATTGTCAGATACCCTGCATCTGGAGGTGACATTGTATTGAGCCTAGAAAGGGTTTTGGGATCTGACTCAGGTCATCCCTGGGTAGAATATGTGCTGAGGAAAACAGTAAATGTGATTTCCAGATTGAAAACAACAAGAATAAAACAGAGTACATAAATAAAAATTAAACAATAATCATTGAGAACATGATGCATTAGTATGCATATTCTGTATAAGATAAATTTGCAACATGACTCAAATACAGTGCAAACTAAATTTCTAACACCTATAAAATGATAATTGATTACAAAGATTCATGCAAATGGGAACCAGAATCCCAATAGGATTATGAAAAACATAGTACATATATTGATACATGGCTTCTACATCTATAACAACCATGCAGTGATCTAGAGGTGTACAATATTAGGAAAGAACAAAGGGGTGGAAGAGAACAAAAATAAGTGGTAAATACCATCAACTTTGTGTCAAAATAAAAAAAAAACAAGAGAAATTCATCCACCTAACCTGAGATTTTTGTTTAATGTTATCCAGCTACCAATGACTCTATGTGTTCAGAACTTATATACACAGACTCTAACAAAATTAATGCAAAAGGTCACCTAAACTGTTCTGCTTCTGACCCTGAAGCGACTGATATTTGTTTCAAAGAGAGACACCCCATAGTCTAGATTTCTCTATGCAAATGGGGGTAATATTCTGCCATCATTCATATATATTTTAATTTAATGAACAATGTTATAAATTAATGAGTTCTGTTTATTAAACATATCCCTATAAAATAATTGGTATCCAGAAATAAGTTTTTAAGAATCTTGGTCCCAAAAAACCCACAGAGGGCATCAATCAGGTAGTTTAAGAAGGGGTAATCAAGAGGACATATGACATTGCTGACAGACTTAAGAAATAAAGAAATATGTTTGTATAGACAAATTGCATTCATTTCTGGTTAATGTTCAAAGAGGAAAGAACCTACAACAGATGGTTATTTTTGTTGTTATTGTTTTTTTTGTCTTGTTTTGTTTTTGGTTGTTGTTTTTTTTAAGACAGAGTTTATTGGTGCAATAATAAGTTGTTTTATCTCTGTAGACCCTGCTGGCCTTGGTCTCATATAGCTTGGTCTCCTGAGTGCTGGGATTACAGGCGTGAAACCACACCCGCAAACATTTTGCATTCCACATATGGCCTTCTTTAAGTTCTTTCAATGTCTGACCCCAGCTTATTCTCTTGAGGAATTTAAATAGTGACAGTATACTGCAAGTTAGCCAGTAAGGCAATAAGGAGTTTCAACAGAAAAGATAGCACCATAATTATTTCATAGTACAGGAGTTACTTTGAATAGCAGATCTGGAGGAAGAAGTTCAGAAGATAAGAAAAAGTAGGGAAGGCAGAAATAAAGAAAAGATTAAAGCTGGTGCAGAGAGTTATTGCTTAATTCATGTGTTATTCTAAGTAAGCTTCTCATGAGGAATAGCTTCTTGTATCCCACGCCTATTGGGAAATGTAAGGAAATGATAGACTTCTAAAAAGTCAACAGGAATTACCATTTGATAGGACAACCTCAGAAGGCTACTCAAGCAGTGGAGTACAGGGGAGAAACAGGAAATCCCATTAACATTACTGACTAAGGCCACAGTGTCCATGGGCCTAATAAGCATAGCTCCATGTGGTTTCAATAGAGCACACCAAGGATTTTTCAAACCTTTTCTCTCAGACTGTACATCCAAAACCACAAAAAATATCAGCCCCTGTTACATAGTCCACAATAGTTCACCCAGACACGTTTTGGCTGAATACTTTAACTATAGCAATTTGTATTCATGATAGAGTCTATCTTTCTATCCAGATTCTTGATGACCTCACATCAGGGATTCAAGAAACTGCCCACCAGGAAGAAAATTATGGATTATGTAGGAATGATTAACTGATTCCACATTGCTCACCTCAACTATCATTGAAGGAGGAAATCTCAGCTTATATCCTTCCCTCTCCCCTTTCCTGCACTGTGACTCCACTACCTCCAAGGGTCATGAACTCAATCCTTGCACAAATCCCTCTTCATATAAAGTCTCCACACTAATCAGAGAGAACTTGGGAGTTCACTCAATTTTAGGTCTATTTTCCTTCTCACTGACCAAACATAACAGCAGGAAGAAAGGGTGTTTCTTCCCAGCACTGTACGTGAGATGCATGATTGGGAGTTCAAACAATTCTCAATTATATACATAAGACAACCTAAAGTTACAAAAGACTTTGCTCTACTCAGAAATCAATAATAAACACTACTTGAGTCAAAAGGAATGGAATACAAAATCTAAGAAGCACATAGAGAGCAGCAACACAGAGATACAAGCAGTAATGTGTTTAAAGAATACAGTGTAAAAAGATGCCAATAGCTGGTTGGTGGTAAGACGATGCATTTAACGCTAAAAGCTTAGGAGGATGAAGCCTATCTCTGTGAGTTCAAGACAAGCCTGGTATACAAGATATAGTTGTGGGACAAGCGGCAGAGTCACAAAAAATGGGGTCTCAAAAAATAAAGAAATAAAAAAATTAAAATTAAAAAAGCTAGAAAACAGACACCATCCTTGGCTAGAGGCTCCCACTTGAAGAATGACAGGCCACGGCTAGTTCCACGTATCAATTCCACCATCCCAGAGTCCATGGCAATGAGGTGCTGCCTCCATCACAGCACTCTGCTGGGAGAGAGGATCTGAAGGAGAGTGCCAGGCCCTGGCTAGATCCGCCTATCCAGGAACATCTTGAAACACTGTACCAGGATCTATAACCCCCACTGCCAGGACTGCCAGAGGTGAGTCCCAGAAAATTTGCGTGAAATTCCCCCACACCCTAACCTGCAAATTCCCTGGACTGGCTCCAGATCATGCCTGCCTGTGGTAATGTCCACAGCTCAAAAACTCATAGGAAAATAGATAATTTAACTTCAACAGAATTGAAGGGAAAGCAGGGAAAATATGTACACAAAACCACTGCCAACATCAAATCATAAACAAAAAAAAAACCATTAATCAAAAATGTCCCTTACTTTCCCCAATGTTAATGATATTATCTCACTAATAACGAGAAAGGCTAACAGAACTGAGACGGAAACAGGATCCATCCTTCTGTGCACACAAGAAACACATCTAAGATCTAAAGATATTACATTACTCAGCGTGGCTGGAAAGATCTTCCAATCAATCCTGGACCCAAAGCAAGCAGGTTTGCCATCGAACATTCAATGCTAGACTTCAAAACAAAATCTAATTAAAAGAGATGAAAAACAGTCATTTTGTATCCATCACAGGAGAAATCCTAAGCACAAAACCTCAATTCTGGAAAATCTATGCCCTAAATACAAATACGCACACATTCATAAAAGAAATGGTACTGAAACTCAAACCTCACATAAAACTACACACACTTAGGGAGGGAGACTTCAACACCCCACTCTCAACACTACACAGGAACGCAATAGTCAGAAACTTTACAAAGAAACAAAAGAAATAACAGGAAGATATGTTTCAATTTGGTTTCACAGACATCTATTGAACATTCCATCCAAACCAAAAAAAATATATAAATTCCTTCTTCTACCTTACATGGAACATACTCTGAAATTGACCATATACGAGGCAACATAAAAAATCCTCATGCGATACAAAAACATTTGAATATTTCCCTGTATCTTATCAGATACCATGATTTATAATTGCAATTAAATAAAAACAACAACAATCTAGAAAACCTACAAACTCACTGAAAAGCTGAATAATGCTCAATTTCATCATGTTGGGTCTAAGATGAAATAAAAATTAAGAATTCCTAAGAATTCAAGTAAGGAGTTGAGATTTCTTACATGAATTAATGGGGACACCTTAAGAAAGCACTGCTATAAGGAAGTTGATTGCATTGGTCCGGATGTGAATAAACAGATAGAGACACATTGGTGAATTAACAACACAACTGAAAACCTATGGACACTAAATGAAACAAACTCAACCACCTGAAATTAAGGCCCCATTATCAATTTTAGACTGAAAACTAATAAACAAAAGTAAGAAAAACAGGAAACATTCTCACAAAATAAATAGTACCAATAAAGAGTTGGGTTTTTCAAAAAATTAACAAATTAGACAGAACCTTTATCCAAACCAAACAAAAGCACAGAGAACATGAAATTAACAAATCAGAAACAAAAGGTACAGAACAATAGACACTGTGGGAAATCATTAATTTCGGGTCATGTTTTGGAATCATAAACTCCACAAAAATTTGAAAATTCTAAAAGGATATGGACAAATTTCTGGACAACTCTTACTTTAAAAATTAAATCGAAATAGACAATAACACATATTGACCTATAACAACTAACTAAAGTAGAAATAATCATGCAAAACCTTCAAACATAAAAAAAATCCCAGAGCCAGATGTCTTTTTTCAGTGAAGAATTCTACAGAAAATTCATGGAAGAACTAATATTAATACTCTAGAAACTGTTCTACATAATAGAAAGAAGTTTCGTGACCGACACTTTTTGAGCTACAATCACCTTATGCCGAGTAACACAAAGACACAACTTAGAGAAAAATTACAGACCAATATCCCTCACACACATTGATGCAAAAATGCTTGAAGAAAATACGGGAAAACCGAATCCAAGAATATATCAAAAGTGATCTACCATGATCAAGTAGGCTTCGTCCTTTAACTTGGGGATGACTTACAATATGAAAAAATATATCAAATATACCACTATATAAACAAACTAAAAATGAAAAATCATATGATCATCTCCCTAGATGTAAAAGAAAAAACCTTTGACAACACTCAACAACCTTTCATGTTAAAGGTCTTAGACCATCAGGGAAAACAGAATTTATATTTATACAAAACATAATAAAAACAATTTGTAGTAAACACAGAAATGCATCCTCAAATTACAATGTAGAGAAGCTTAAGGTGATTCCTCTAAATTCATGACAAAGCCTAGGCTGCCCTTTTTCCTCACGTCTCTTCATTATTGTATTTCAAGTGCTAGCTAAAGAAATAAGACAAAGAAAAAAGGATATCAAGAGTATACAAATTAGAGGAAAGATTCAATCTTTCTACATTTTCAGAAGATATGATAGTTTAAACTAAACATAAGAAATCTCTACAATAGTACTCATACGGCTGAAAAGTACATTCAAGCAATTTATCAACATATAAGATAAACAAAAAAAAGTCATAGCCATTCTTTTCAGACAACAAGGGAGCTGATAAAGCAACAGAGAAACACTGATTTCAACAAACTCAACGTGAATACGGGTCTGGTCTGCGGGGTGTGTTTCTTAGGCATTGGTTGCACAGCAAAGAACAACAATGGTGCTGGAAACCAGGCAGACTCAACTCGCCAGGGGTCACTGGCAAGCTGTCTGCTGGTGGGCGGCCAGCCAGAGACACTCAGGATATTATTTCAGATACCAGTACTCTGCCTCCACCCCCACCCCAATTCACTGGAAATACCACCCCACACAGGCTTTTAATTAGGTAAGGTAACCTTTTAAATTTTAACCCGTTTCATAAGATTTTAAAGTACATTCCTCACGGGTAGAACTAACCAACCACCTAGGTGGTATATCTTCTCTACTCCTCAAACTGCTGAGTCCTTCTGGCTTCCTATTGGCCCTAGCAACATTTTCAGGCTGACAGCTTTAAATAACACTCTGTTCTCACTTATGGTGTGGCCACACTCTTGGGCTGGCGAGTTCCAAGACACCTGGTCACTTTCCTCTCTGCCAATGAACAAGTCATTTGACCCAGGAAATGTCCCCCACCACTCCAATGGGATGCTGATAGAAAATTTAAAACCTTTCACTAATGCCACTTGTTAAAAGGCACCCAGACTTCTTTACCTTTGTACCCCAAAAAGGGCCTAGATAACCCATAGAAAATTCAAATTGGCCATATAACGGCTCTCTAGATCCCGATATTTTACAAGATCTTTCAAATTACTGCCAGTGCACAGGTAGATGGAATGGTTTCTCTCTGTGAAACAACCTCTTACCCTAAACTTGGTTCCTGTTCTCTTCATATAAACCCAAAACTCTCTTGCCCACTTGATGGCTGCGGCCTGTCTCAGAACAGTAGGCTGAGCTTCAGGGCAACATCTACTCAAGATAAAAGTGAATCAAAACTTTGTAGTTTCTGTAAGCTTTTGAGGATATATTTACTGGCAGCTGCCATTTTCACAATGTGGCCAAACCTCACCACCCCCATAGTTTCTTCCCTCTGCTACACCAGCCACTAGGCACAGGAGTCTAAAATGGCTTCTGCCACCAATAGAACCTGCAATTCATTTACCTTTGCTTTTATTCTTTTATTTGCTTTATTATTTATTCTTTGTCTCTAATTTCTTTTTTCACTATGTCATACATAGCTTCACATTCTAAAATGTGCATTTGGTGAAAATAAGGATCAGGATAAGCAAACAGGCAAGACAGATGTTGATGGGGAGAAATAACCCCAACCCTAGACAGATAGACACCAGGAAGGCTGGCGATCTCTCTGTCAGTGGCGCCAGAAAAGCGCCTTTCCTGGCCCCCTCTGACCCTCTTCCACAGGTCACTTCCGCCCATGGCTCCACCCCCAATGGGTGTGGTCAGTGCCAGAGAAGGACTATCTCACTACATTCTAGTCCTTCTCAATTTTACACAGTCCTGTTTAATATATCTGTACATTTAACTTAAATTTAACTTTAAGTAAATGTAAGCTAACTTCATGCAACTTAAATTCAACTGTACTAAGTCTCAAATATTTCTAAATTGTTATGTGCCTTTTAATGGTGGTAAATATTTAAGGTTATAAATGTCTATTTCAAGCTAACAAAATATTTATGCCACCCAGTCTTTCCTGTGAGCTGTTTATTAAGGTTAAGCCTCTATTATCAAAGGGAGTTTTCTCTACCTCTTTGTCCTCTATGGTTATAAGTCTAACCTACTAAGTTAAAACCAGTTACAGACAGGCTGCAGGGCCCTGAGTAAAACATCCCTCCACAGCCTCTCAGCTTGGATCCAGTTTTCAAAACAGATTAATTACAGGGATATTTTGTATACTAAGGTATGCTAGACAGTCAGACAGCCCTCAAATGCTCAGAGATCTAGAGAATATGGCATTTAAAATGTTTCATTAAAAAACTTTTATAAAAGAGACACAGGCCAGGTGCTGGCACCACCCATTTCCTCCAAGATGACTGATGAACACTGAAAGAAGCTCTACCCACAAAAGTGGCAATGCTAGCCACTGAGCAATCCTGCCTTTCATTTCATCCTTCACAAACTGTACACCTACATACTCTGGTCTGTGTTCAAACACATGACAGATTAAAACATACTGGGAAATAACAAAATCACTCCCCTTACCACAGTCATGTACTTTTTTCATAGTGGTGACTCCAGCACCTGGTTGCTTACCCTGAATCCTCTTGCAGTGTAAACAATTTTTCTTTTTCTGCACTGAAGGCAGAAGCAATGCTCCACATGCAAATGCTTTTCCTGTGACTGCACTGGATAGTTGGCTACTTGACTCTAATGGAAAATTTAAATCTCTTAGGTGTTACAGAAATTTAAGAAATTTGAAGGTATAGTACAGAAGACAGCAAGGCCATTGCTGGAGAGCAACAGCATGCAACCAATTCCACTTACATCAACATAAGAGATTGTCTCATAAACATTCTTCTAACATGATGAAATTGCATATGTCCTAGCATTAATATGCTTTCCATGGAGAAATCACTTCACCCACAGAGGAGATCCATAAAGACAAATATTTCTAACATAACATGTATCTATCTCTGGAAAATACTCAGAGAGGAGCCAGCCTAGACATAGTTTGCATTTCATATATGTTATCCTTTTTAAACGGCTTTTAAGTTCAAGCTCCATTTTAACATTGAACAATTTCAGTAGGGACTGGAGACAGCATGTCTAGCTACTTAGGGAAATGGGAGGATTAAACAGCAAATGTGTTCCCAGTACTGTTCCTAAAGGCGACCAGATACCTGAAACTGAAGGACCTGTTCCACATATAGGATCCTGAGGAGAAGGTGATGGGAAATGAGGTAGATAGGAAACATAAAAGGTAAAAATTTTTTAAAAAGCTGGGATGGGAAGATGTGTTCAGACAATCAGGACAGAAAAGCAGGGACCAGATCTCAAAAAAGATAAATGATCTTTTGTCATGGCAGAATGCTATATGTTGGCTCCATAGATGTAGAATTTTATCCCTGAAACTCAGAGCAAACACTTGGCAAAGACATAATGAGAAAAGTAGTCTTAATGGAAAATTGAATATGTAGAGAGGAATTGAACTAGGAAGTATGTATTTGTGAGCACTATTGTTACCCAATACATCTTCAGTGAGCAGATAAAAACAAAACAAAAACCAACTGCAGTAATCAAGGTTCTCTACATGAAAAAGAATGTAGGATGAATCTCACCATATATGTAGAAAGTGGATTTATCAGCATGTCTCATAAGCTTTGATGTAGTTAGTCCAACAAAGTTTGCCTACCAATGGGAATCTGAAGAGTACAGCAGTTTTTAGTTTATCATGATGGATGTGTCAGCTGGTCATTATACATCAAAATTCCAGAAAAGGAGGCTCTAGTGGTAGTAAAAGAATAAACTTGCTACCCAGAGCTTAAACAGCCAAAAGGGAAAGCTTCCTCCTTCAATACCATTTATATCTGTAGGCTACCACCAGAAGGTTGATCTGATTTTTCCTTTATGTGATTTTGTTTTGTTTTTTGTTTTCAAAACAGGGTTTATCTGTGCAGGACTTAAACTCATTCTGTGGATTTGGCAGGCCTCAACCTAAGCAAAATCAGGCAGCCTCCTTTGACCTGGGATTAAACATGTGCACTACAACAGTTAAAGGTAGATCTCATCACATGTTTGCATACAAGGCTTCTGTATGGCTTTGGCAGTCCTGGAATATATTCTGCCAGTCTGAAGTTTCTCAGCTCCTAAATGGGAATCCTTTCCAACTTGTCATGAGTTCAAAATGCTCCAATAACTCCTATTATCCTTAAGATAATATCTTTCCTGCTAAAGGCACCTGTGACTTGAAGATGAATGTCTCCCACCTAAATAGCAATGATTTGGGATTAGACGGGTTAACCACCCTAAAGGGAGTAAGTACAGCAATGGGGTGCCTGAAGGCACATAGTATGTGCAATTATACTGTGCCTTTAGCATTAGTGGAAGCAATTTCTGTTTTCCCTTTATACATATTAATAGAAGTCCCCTTCCATTACCGCACCTTTGTTAGACTACTTAAGTTTGGTGTATGAATAAATGGAGCTTTCAGGATTGACTTAATCTGCCTTCCTGACATTATATTATGTCTCTGTCTTCCTTTCATCAATGATAGCTAGTCTTCCACTTGTCCACACTCACGGACACAGAAATGGACAAGGGACTGAGCTGCTGTTTCTGATTACAGTCCTACAAACTTCTTGATATTTGTGTGGAGATCATAAGTCAACATTGTGGGGTCCACTTTTGGCCTACTACCAGGACAAATGTAGACTCATAAAATTCTCATTTTCCAGGAGAGCACATAGTAGAAAAAGTATTGCGTCTTTCAAATGAAAATGTCTCTATGAAAGAAACATTGACTTCTTATATGACCACCTTATAGCAGAAATAGGAACCGAGTATATGGGAGTGTTTTAGAGATGGAGAAAATTCCATATTTACCTGTTATTTTGTTTTGCATTCTAATTCTATTAAGACCCTTGGTATAGATTATTTACTGTTTTCTTTTTTTTGTTTGTTTGTTTGTTTGTTTTCATAAGTACTCAAACTGAATAAATATGCTTTAAATTTTCATTAATTTTACTTTTGTATTTTTCTCTTTTTTAAGTATAGTATTACTGTGACATCCTGTCTTAACTAGAACTTACATTATAGATTAATCTGTCCTAGGACATGAGAGATATCTGTCCACATTGAATCCAGAGTGCTGGCATTGTAGTTTGGCTTGTCAATAGAAGTTAGTTCATTAGCTTGGCTCACTTATGATGAATGACTGAGCCTGGTTGTTAGTTTAGCCAGACAACAGGCTCTGGTCCTAACTTCAGTAAAAGAAGATAGTATCCATTAAGTGCAGGTTTTCTGCCTCAAAGTCCATTGTCTTCCAAATATGGGAAATATTATTTTTCCTCATCATTTAGTCTGTTAAAACTCACCAAATGCCTTGGAAATGTTCTATATATTACTGCCAATGGTGACAGCCAGGTCCACAGAGATAAGAGGTTTATTATACAGTTAAGTGTAATTCTTCATGTTATTTATCCCATCATTCTAATGTCTCACTAAGTAACTTGAAGCCGTAAAGCCAGTCATAGTGGCAGATGCCTTTAGTAATGGCTCTTAGAGAGTGGAGGTAGGAATTATAGGATTTCACAGTCACCCAAGAAAAAAGTGGTCCCTGGGGTATAGTTTTCATACCACAGTCAAAGTTAGTCTGTGACTGCTTGAGGACAGTGTCCATAAACTTTCCCAAAGCTCTGGGTCTTCAGGGCCATGGCACCAGCAAATATTAGCTAAGTTATTCACCCCACCTTATTTCCTATTCTTACTTTTAATGAATTCTGTTAAAATAGAATCAAAGTTATTTTACATATCCATATGTGTTTCCTCTCCCTCTCATGTATGCACCAATCCAAAAGTCATTTGGGGTATGGACAAGGCCCAACCCCATGTATCTAGACTGAGTGAATATCTGTCCATAGGGATTGGGCTCCTGAAGTCTTTCATACATCAGGGATATCCTGATTCCACTGCCAGAGGTCCCTTACACTTACTAGGCCTTCTAAATGAGATGCACATTTAGGGGTGTTAAGTCAGTCATATTATGGTTTCCCAACTATCAGATTGGGGTTCATGAGCTCCACACTGTTTTACTTAGGTGAGTCTGAGGTTTTCTCCAACCTGGTCTTGACCCCTGTACTTATCACTCCTCCCTCTCTGCAACTGGATTCCAGGAGTTCCATTTAGTGCTTAGCTGAGTATGATTGCTTCTGTTTCAGTCAACTACTAGATGAAGGCTCTAGAATATCCTATAAGGTATATATCAATCTCATTATAGGGAAGGGCATTTAAGGTAGCTTCTGCACAATTGCTTATATTCTTATTTGGGGTCATCCTTGTAGATCTCTGGACATTTTCCTAGTGTCAGATTTCTCTTACCACCTATTATATCTCCATCTAGTATGGTATCTCTTTTGTTGCTCTCCTCTATTGTTTCCAAAACTCAGTCTTCTTGATGCCTCTTGTTCTCCTCTCCCATTCTCTTTCTCCTAACTCTCCCTTCACCCAATGCTCACAATTTTCTCAGGAGACCTTGTCTCTTTCCTACGCTGGGGACACAATGGCAGGCCTTTCAAGGGTGAAGTCTGAAGTGAGGTGAATCCAGGGAGGGCCCCTCCCCCCTTGACACCCTGAGGACATTGCTTGGACAGTGCTACCAAACACTGCCAGGACTCGAACCAGCCTCTCTCCAACTGCAGCTCAATGTTAGGGCTGAAGCTTTACACAACCTGCTTTGTCCATCTCTCAAGGTATAGGTGCCGATGGTCTACAGGATGGCAGCTAAAGGAAACCTTGTAAACCACACCTCCTGCTAAAAGCAATCCCACCAACTCCTGAATCCTTCCTCTCCATATCATCCTGGCAAGAATAAAAGCCATACTTAAACTAATGTCTGCATACCCAGGAGGCTGGGTTGTTGCTTGGAAACCTAATGGCTCTGTGTCTATTCAAAGAGTTTAGAATATTTGGTAGTCCTGACCAAAGCTGCCCTCAAATTCTGTGTCTTTTCTGTTCATTTAGTTCTGTAACTCAGGCTTCAGTAGCCAATCAGAGCTTCAAGCATAGCCACCAGTCATAGGGAGGTTTCTTCCCCAATCTTATATGTTGTGCCTTTGGTACAGAGTATGAAACCTGAAGGTGGAAGCTTGGGCTGATGTCTCTCTTGCTCTCTTTATCTCTCTTTTCTCCCTCTCTCTCTCATGCTGTCTTTCTTGCTCTCTCTGTCTCTCTGTCTGTCTGTCTCTCTCGCCCTCTCTCTATCTCTTTGTCTCTCTCTTGGGTTGCAGATTCCATCAGAAGGGCTGACAAGTTTGTCATTTATCTTGGGTGTAGAGAATTTAGTAAGAACCATGCTCAACAACAACAAAAAAAAATTTGGATTATTGAAATTAAAGAAAAAAGTATGATGGTTAAAATCTTCACCAAGTTGTTTCCATGATTTGATTTCCTTTTCATGAGCTCTTCTCTATCACTTCATATCAAGATGATAGATAAGGATAGAGATAGCGTTAGAGATATGGACAAGAAAAATTATAGAATGTTCATTGCCAGGACCCATGTCAGGATTTTGAAAAATTCGGTAGTTCTTGCTACTAGAATAATTCAAGAGGCTAACATTCTTGGGAACAAGTGTGAGCAAACACAAATCCATGCACTGGCATTACATAATTAAAATTAAATCAAATCATTAACCAAACATATTTTTACCTGTGAGTATACAATACTGTGAGCACTCATTCTTGTAACCCAGGTACTTAGGTGTTTAAAGTCTTAACAGTTTCCTCCAATATGAATTGCTTTATGTAATATGAAGCAAATGTGTAGGATTGGATTTAGAAAAATCACTAATCTCAATGAGGCTTTAAATGGTTAAAGTAATGAGTGAAGGTACCCCCATTTTAGGGCCTCTTCTAAAGAGACCTCCAGCTGGAGAGTGCCAGGTCCCAGCTAGATCTGCCTATCAATGCGGAATCATCCAAAGTATCAGCCCAGTATTTTTCATCCATTGCCAGGCCTTGGCTAGAGACCTCAAATGGATTTTCCGGTCCCTGTCTCCATGGGACCACTCTGAGTTCTTGCAGGGTGGATCCTTGACCCCATTGTAGAGGCCTCTGCCAAAGAGGCCTCAGCTGGAAGTGCCAGGCCCAGGCTAGATCTGCCTATCAGCTTAAGGGTATCCTGGGTCCCAGCCTTCAAATCTTTGACTTTCATTG